>NW_017536518.1:809755-813351 GCF_001853355.1 Bactrocera latifrons | reverse complement strand
TTTTCCATACTCTTTTCATCAACAATACTATTGCATACTTAAGAATCGGCAAAAGAACGCAACGCATTTCTTATTATTATCACAGCTACTTGTCTAACTAATACATATTTACAGTTGTGTTGGTTGTGCCTACTATCATTTCATCAAATCAGGTTGAACAGCCGTACAATACAGTATGTATAAGTTAGTGGTAAGAATGTTACGTATACGCACCTACGAACTCTTTGTCTATGCTCTAAACGCAACTGATTATATATACTTATATATATTTAGAAAGGTGTGTACTATATTGTGAAATACTACAAGAACGTATTTACATTTGCTTTTTAATAAGTGTAWCTCTGTAGAAACATTTGTATATACATATATATATATAGTTTTATATACTCTTTCCAACGTATTGCGGTGGTGTTTATGTTTACACACAATGCCTTTGGCGAATGATACCTAATTTTTACCGAAAATACATAAAAAACGCATAACTTACTGTTTATCTATATATTATTGTATTTACCATATTATTTAGACCTGCAAGTGTGCGTGAGTGTTTTATAAAGTTGTTTGATAAGTTAATTTATATTTTTTTGGAATATTTTGTGCGAGATTTGATAAAAAATCGAGCAACGTGCAATTTAAACAGTTTTAAGTAGGGAAACATATGTGCGCTTCTGTGMTGATATGAGTATAAATTTTACTTTCAACATATATTTATCGCCTGCAATACATTTTCTAATGCTTTCGAGTACTTGTAATGCATGTAATTAGACATAAAATTGCACGTTCGTAAACTTTATCGAATCTCTACCTGAAATTCTGCTCAATATTCACTATGTCAAATACKTATTTTCTTCAAAATGTTTGTATGYATTGTTTACTGTGTAATTCTCATAACACATACCAATTATTACTTATATATGTAATACAAATACCTAAGCAGTAACATTGCAAGTCCAAATATACAAATATATAAACTACATTTGGTATTATAAATCAATCAATTAACTATAAATTTGGGGCAATTATATAAGTGGCAGCATAACATACACTATAAGGGGCTCATACTTGCATTTGTAATTACATAACGGTATACATARGTATGTGTAATTATATTATTACCAGATATGCATAATATTTTTGCTTATTACATAATTATGTACGTCTATGTTTATGAGTATTCTTTATTTTTTGGTTTCGAGTTTGTGCCAGTCCATGCACTGCTCATCAGCAATTAGAACATTGACGAGCTAACAAAAAGAAAAAGCAATTTACGTTTATGTGCAGAGTATCTAGWTTTGATATAAAAGGAAAAGTTCAAAAAAATGTTTGGTTTAAAGTAACTTATTCGAAAGAAAATTGGTTGGGTATATGTGTGTGTCTGCGTTCATCATAAACTGCTTTGTTAAGTTTGGGAGTGTAGGTGTCTGTACAAATAATTAAATGTGTTTCAAGCCGATTGCAAGATACAAAAGTAGATTATTTGATTTGCTTGTTTATTCTAAGCGAGTGCGAGATTTTTAAATTCTTAATAATATAATAAATTTGAATATGATCAGATTTAAATTTGAAGTCTTCTTGAAAGTGTCCTGAAATTGTATTTTTTAGAAGCACTAACTAAACCTAATTTGATAAAACTTGCAATTTAAACGAATACCGCTAAGTTAGCTCTAAGGAAAGTTGAGCAAATTAATACATTAACCACTAAAGCTATATATATCGTGAGAATCCAGTCATGAACTATTAAACTTKTTCCATAAGGCACACGACTAGAGACATACAATSAGGKAAATCTATRTTCCTCTATTCGATATAACGGSKTTTTCAAAAGGGACGCTACAAAARTACACCGATAGAGACAGCAAACGACGCCATTTTTTTCCCGCTATTTTGATATTTCTCTTCAGTAAGGATTGKCATTTCATTATGGAAAGTTATACGACCCAACAACGAATCAAARTTATTAAAATTTACTACCKAAATTCGGAGGCAGTGATCTTAACTTTAAGAGCGCTATGTCCAATTCATGGTCRTCATAATCGTCCTGTCACAATTAAGCGTCTTGTGAGAAAATTTGAATCCACAGACAGAGTACATAAAAAMAATCTTGTCCTACATTCTTACAAATCAAATACAAGATCAAATTAACGCAAGAACTGAGGCCACTTGACCACCAGAATCATCGAATGYTCGTGAATTGAGCTGGGCAACAACTTGAAAATGATCCGGATTTTCAGCAAAAAATCATCTTCAGCGAGGCTTATTTCTGGCTTCGTCAATAAAGAAAATATGTGCTATTGGTCAGACAGCAATCCATATGCACTCCATGAGTCACCATTGCATACCGAAAAAATTACGCTTAGGTGCGGTTTATGGGCCGGAGGAGTCATTTTGCCGTACTTCTTCCGTGATKATCAAGACTGGCACGTAAACTGTGAATGGGACTCGCTTAAGCTCAAAGATAACCGAATATTTTTGGCCCGAATCGGATGATATGGACTTGGAGAATATGTGGTTTCGCTGTCGGCGAATATCAGACAGCGAACGTCATAATCTATTTATTGAAAGCTTACTTTGATGAACGTGTTATCTCACGAAATTACCCAGTCAATTGACTACCTATTTCCTGTGGGGCTACGTCAAATCTATGGTATATGCCAACAAGCAATGAACTTCGTACGAATATCGAATGTGAAATTGTARTATTTATGTAAGAAAACCGTCGAAAATTGAATTTAGCGTCTATATTCCTGCAAGAATGCTCGTAGTGGCCATGCAAAGGAAATCGAGGATCATCGAATCTACATTCGGATGAATAAATAATTTCATTTTATATTGTGGCGCTCCTATTGAAAAACCCGTTACATTTGTAGTTMTTATTTTCTTGGACTGAAAAGTACGTACGCGATTGAAGAGAAATTGATCCCTACCCATTCTTTCACCAGTTTTCTGTACRATTAAATCAAAATGGGTTCAGAAATGTAATTTCGAAATGGTTTAGAGAGGCGTGTGACCGCCAATATAAGAAATGTATGAATTTCTTGTTCCAACAAGTGAGACGCCATATAACGATGCACCATAAAAAATCCGATGGCGCCAAATTACCTGCACGCTGTATTAGCAGCACCGGCGATATCTTGCGGTCACCTCGGAGTTAGAAATTTATTCGCTAAACTAATAGACGATCATAAAAACGATTTAAGTCGGAGAGGTCACGAGCAACTAGTTTAAATGGATATGCTTTAAAGCCAGAAGAACGAAAGAATAATACTTGGTGATGTTTGCTTACTACGCTGGTTAAAGTATTCTCAAAACTTTTCTCTCAATATTTTACTTAAAACTCACTACATAAGAAGTAGAGCTGAAGAGCTTTATGAAAAGTGGCTAGTACTGATCTACGAGTATATCGAAAGAAATTGGTTTTTGAAATGTCCGCCAAAAGTCACAGTATTCAAATTTAGTTTAAACATAGTTACTAACTTTTAGTAATTATTTTGTTATGATAATTATTAAGTTTTTAAATTTCGCTTTCCTTTGAACATTTTCAAAAGTTTTATAAAAAAAATATTAGTTTCAATTACTTATTACTGAGTGCTTTAAAA
>NW_017536518.1:802743-808804 GCF_001853355.1 Bactrocera latifrons | reverse complement strand
GTGAAAAAAATAAATAAAAATTCGAATTACGAATATTATTTAGCATTAATAAACAAAAAATAAAAAAACCAAATAATAACGCTCATGGTTACTGGAATGGGTGGCTCTTGGTTTGTTTACTAGAAGTTTTAAGTGTTTGAAACAAAAATAAAATAAATTAAATTTAAAGTTTGAATTGAAATCGCAATGTAAGGCCTTATTTCAGGCAAATTGCGTGTTTAAAATTTTTAAATTTTTCTTAAAAGATATTTTGTGTATTTTATTAAATTTGGTGTTGGTTCTTGGGTGTATAATTTTGCATTCTTTTTTCTCTTATTTAGTTTATTAATTAAAATATACATTTTGAAAATTCATAGTCATTATAACACACTTTAATTCAACTGGTTTAAAAATAATTTACCTAAATCATCAAATTTGGTCCTCGGCTGTACTGCCACTGTTCGGGAGATGCGTATTGTTTTGGTTCATGAGTTGTAAATTTTTGGAAATACCATTATATAAATGTAAATATATTCATAAACATTCCTAATTCAATAGCTTTAAATAACATAAAGGCAGTGTAATATCAAATTATTAAATTTGAGTTATGTAACGACAACACAGAGTGTTTTACGATAGGCATAACGCACAGGGTATGTTTTGTTGGTTTTTTTAGCACGTATACACCGTTATTATGAGCATATATATTACAAAATAAAAAAATTATATGAATTTCTCCAAAAAAATATTAGTATTTATTGCCTTAAAATAAATAAATATTTCTAAAAAAAATTAAATTATATGTACATATAAGTCTGAGTGTAAATATCATAAGATAGCCTTATATAAGTGTTTTGAGTATTTTTATAGTAAATATATAATAATTATTTTTATAGGCATTTAGAGATAATATTAAAAGTATAGTATATATATATTATATAAGTACTACTAACTAGCAAATAGAGATAGATTTAAAGTAACATTATTAGTATTTTTAATACCTCAAATTTTTCGTTTCCATAAATTATAAAGACTTTAATATATTATTAACGTATTGAGTATAATCTTCAATTTAAGAAATAATACCCATATTATATTATTCGTTTAGCACTGCTTTACAACTTCACAGCACAATAACACGCAGAATTACATTTTTTATAATTTTTATGTTATTTATCAATATGTATTGGTCTCAATATTTTCGTGTTGCTTAATATATTTTATAGATAGTAGTTGAAATTAAATTGAAAAACCAAATTCAAAAATTCTTACTAGAGAATCAAAATTATTCGAAATTAATGTTTATTTTGCATATAAAAATAAAACTAAATAAATATTTTATACAAATGATTTAAGACATTATATTCGTATAGTTATGGAAGGTTTACTTACAGTTTTTGCATTTACACTTCTTGATCAATGTTTCGTCTTTGATGTCCTCATGGCAGGCCTTGCAGTAGAACCAGGCGCTGAAATGTTAAATTTTTTAATGATTTTAAAAAATTTGTTTTTGAAAGTGGTAAGAATATTATGGATGGATATACTAGGGGGAGTGCCGTAGAAATATTGTCCGAAATGAAAAAACAATATGGTAAAGTTTGGTCAAARTAATTTTTGATTTCAGGAATATTTTCTCATTTTGTTTGGCTGTTTAATGTATTTGAAGAAATTTTTGTCTAGTGAAAACGGCGAAAAATGTAATGCATTTAATTTAGAGAATAAAAAGATCTACTAAAATGTCTAATTTGATTTTTTTTCAAGTCGACTTGTTTAAAAGTTATTTGAGGTCTAAAGTGCAACCAAAACTTGTAAAACATTAGTTCTGAAGCTGAAAATACCTTTTGCTTCCAAGAATAAGGTATCAATATAAAAATTAAAATTGGGCTTAATGTCCATTGTAACTCTTTTACAATTTATTATTTTTTGTAGATCTTTCCCCACTCCTTATGTAATAAAAGACTATTTATCAGAGCAAATTTTTAACTTTGTTTAACGAATTTTAATTTTTATATTCATACCTTATATTGATGATCAGCTTTGTTATACGTTGATCTAAGGAACTTAGCCAACCGTATGTTTCTAAAACATTTGTTACAATTTTGATTAGATCTATATTGGGATATGTCTCTATTGTGTAGAACTCTAGTTATTCAATCCATTCTGACAAGTTAGAGTCGATACAAAAATATCTACTTTTCTCCTTAGAGCATTTCCGATAGAATTCTAAGTTAAATCAAGAAGTAGTTTAAGCAAGTAGTTTAAAATGCATGGTATTGTGTTCTTAGCAAAAAACCGGAATGTAACAGTTGGTAGTTTTTTTCTCCTGTTTAAAGTTAAATTCAATGTCCAGGCTCGCTTTTCGAGGGTGTTTAGACCCTTACGGTTAAAATCTTGCAGATCAAATTTGAAACTCAACGGATCCTGCACATTTGATTTTACTGATTCCTATTAAAAGAACTATATTGCTGTCTCTCAATAAATAAAATCGTTACTTTTGCTTATAACGTATTTTAAATCTTAGATTTGAAATTTTTGCGTCGTTTGTTGGGTTATAATAATTACATTATTACATTTTGGTTTGCATTTGCAAATTGAATTATTTAATTATTTTTYATAGTTATTATGTATATGGAAAATATCTTTTAGTGGACGACGTTGCTTCATATAATTTTGGTTTTTCAATAATTCCACTGTGTATTCATAAAACATGTATAAATCTATMCTGGAAATTTCAAAACAATCGATAAAGAATTTTTTCAATTCACAAAAATCTACACTTTTTTCGATGCCAAACTAGGTGTCCCCTTAAAAATATTATAAATTTCATTACGTTGTATAATTGGTGACTTTTATTACTGCTTTTATACTCTTCAAAATACTTTAATTAATAATAAAAAATAATATTCAACATCTAAGTCCTTACAACTCTGATAAAAAAAAAACAATAAACTTTTACTTACCGTTTCACTTCATCGGCGCTCTGCGCTATAAAGAAGCCTTGTGTATTCGCCTGTATTTTGGCATTACGCGGATTTATCGATATTTTGCTATCCGCGCCCTCTTCGGCACCTTTGATTTCGATAGCTACTAGCAATAGTTTCAGTTTCGAGAAGCACAGTCTGCGAACAGGAGTTAWTAAATACGAAATTATCAGTATTTGTTAATAAAATTGTTCACGTTCAAATGTTTTGAATTAAACGCTATGCTATAGCAGTAGTTTTGAAAAAGTATAAGTATTAAGTTGTAAATATTAATAAGAAAAAAAATTAATATCCAGTATTTATAAAATGTGCCATGAGATATAAGGACACACAAAAATTACAAAATTTCGAAAATGCATGCAGACAATAAATGTGCTGTGACAAAAGTGTATTAAAACATGAAAGGAAGGGCGAAGTTCGAATGTAACCGAACATTTTATACTCTCGCAATTTGTAAACATTAAAAAAAGCGGATCAAAAATCTTGCCGAAATCAATTTTAATGCGATATCGACGATTTCTGGATATAAGTGCACTGTTTGTGCAAAGTTTTGAGTCGGTTTTAATCGTTATATGACAAATGGGCGTGGTTATTACCTGATTTGATCCGTTTCCATATTTAGCTTCAGCGATTTAGTAGATATAGATATTATAGGCCAAGACCACACTCACTTTTAAAAAAAAGGTGCACAGGGTTGGCTAATGTGATAAGCTTACAGTTTTGTATCTTAAGGTAGTTTTTAGTTTTAGCTCTTTACGATTAATGGCTTTTTGTGGGCGTGACGATGATCCGATTATGCCCATCTGCAATACCCACCACTTRCTAACTTTGGGTGCAAAGAAGCGTTTATACCAAATTTCAGCAAAATATCTCAAGTTTTACTCGCGTTATCAGTTCACGGACAGACGAACGAACAGACAGACGGATTTCAACTTGTCTCCTTATTCTGATCATTTGCTTGTAAAAAAATTCCCTATCTATTTCGATAACTTTAAGCTGATACAAACAAATGTTAGGTGCACAAAACTATTATTGTTTGTAACAAAATATTGTGAGAGTATACAAATTTGTGTTGGAAAAAAGTACAAAGATATTCATATACAACATATGTTGCATGCAAATACAAAAAATCGCATGCGATATATTTTTTTGTATAATATTATATCTAAAAAATACTAAAAAGTACTTACTACGCGCTTAAAAAATTAAAAAAAATATTTTTTAAAAATAAATTAAACTATTATTTCTGCGCTAAGCAAAATAAGCAGCTAACTACCGAAGCTGTATATACAAAACACATTCACATTCACATCTTTCACGGGCGACGAGGACAGCGGTGGTGCTAACAGGACGCATGCCAACGACTTTTCTATAATGCGTTTGTATGTGTGTGTGCGGAACATTTTCATTGCAATTGAGTTAATTGCGCTACTCAAAAGGATGTGGCAATTAGTTTGTAAGCGTTCTATGGACTGGGGGGAAAGTAAGGGTATGCCAGTATGTATGTAAGTGTTAATAGCATATTTCATTATCTTAAGTATGGTATATTAGTTCGAGCTCAATGTTATTGTGGCGTACAACTCTAACTGTTAATAAAATGTTAAATTACAGCATGAGTCTGGTTTTTAGTGAGAGGAGTTGTTTCTCTATTAAGTTTCAATGTTTATRTGCTTGTGAGGATGGACATATAGATCAGCTGAAAAAATTGTGTCCAAAATATGCGGCAATTACTTGTTGGTATGAAGTGGATAGTAGACTGTAAGCGACTTTCGGTGTGTAGTAAGATATATATATATATTATTTATATGTATCAGGGGCTTTGGGGTGTTAATGCAGATATTTGAWTAACTACATTGATAACTAAAGCCAAAAGTAGGACTGTACACTTTCAGGAGATAGGAAAACAAGCATATGAAGTGTTTTGAAAAAGTTGTTCAAAAATATTTAGGATAAATATTCAGGTATGTGACTGTACAGCTTTTGTTAATGTTATGTGTCTGTTTAGCTGCCTGGGGTTCTATAGTACAAAGGTAAATACATTAATGGTAGGTTTTTCTGTCATTGTTATTTTAGATATTGTTTTTTTATTAGAATTAATGTATTAGATATGTTTGTTTGAATGAAGTTTATATTCAGTTGTAGTAAGTGGGTAGAAAATTTTCGAGATTTAGACACCAAAGAGTGTCCTCTAGAGTGATGCACTATAGAGAATGTCAAAAAATAATCGCTTTTGACTTAAAACATTAGAAAAATTGGTTTGGATGAGCATAAAATGAGAGCGATTTGGATACATGTCACTCTAAATATATCAATAGAATTTGCTGGACATAAGGCATATAAAAGTATGTCTGTCTAGGCAAAAAAATTTAGCAGACAACTGAGTTATAAGTCAATTTAAACGAACGTCATATTGCACGAATTGCTCTTCGAATTACTTCTACATTCATCGTTCTTTCCACCAGCGACTTTTTTTTTCATTTTGTTTCAAGATCCCTGCAGAATACATATAGAAATTGACACAAAAGACCTCAAGTACATCCATTGCGGTTCAAGAGTTGTAAGACTTGTAAAAGTCGATGTCTTATATTTGTCGGTTCGCGCAAATTTCTTCGCAATCTGAAGTAAAAGTTAATTCTTACACATGTCTCTTCTATATTCTACTTTGGTTTAGAAAGTGATAAAATGGAATATCTAGACCGTTTAGTAAGAAAATTAAATCTTTTCCACTAAAAAATTTTCATGTGAYGATATTGTTTTCGACATATTCGAATCAATCGAAACTTAGAGGCTCTTTATATTACACTGTTCTTAAAAAAATTAGATCTAAATCTCGAAAATCTCCAGAATTCTGTTTCACAATTTGTTTCTATTACTTTGTTGTTATGTTAGTAGTTGCTAATTATGAAGGAGACAGGCAAGTGGTTGAAACTATGTGCGTACGGATTTTAAATGTTTTTTGTTAGGTTAAGTTTGGGATTTTGTTAGAATGTCATTACAGGGCAAACAAAATATGCAAGACCGTAAACATTCCAAATAAGTTCAAAAAATTTTGGAAGCTATGTTGAGACGCACTAGTGGGGAAAGAGTGTAGTAGAGATGAC
>NW_017536518.1:774359-801850 GCF_001853355.1 Bactrocera latifrons | reverse complement strand
AAAAATTATAAAAAAATAATAAAAAAGTATTTTGGATTAAATGAAATATTGAAAAATTCGCAGAAGTCTAAAGTCTATTTAACAATTTTTTTTAAGCTATTGTACTATTTTACTACAATTCTGACAAAAATTTGAAGTATTGCCTATTTCACTCCATGACAATTCACTCTCATCCCTGCACTGGTGCGTCTCATTTGTGTTTTTAGAAGTAATTATATTGTTTTTAGTTTATGTTTTTATTTTCATTATTTCTAATAAATGCTAAGTAAAATGTATTTACTTTTTAAAAAAATGTCATTATTTATAAGTACGAAATTTCTGTTTAGTTTGTTTAATGTAAAGTAAGAATACAAAAAATAATAGAACAAGAGTAGATAATTCGCTTGTTTCGGGTCTTACTCGCTGGCTTGTGGGAATGTCATGCCGGTAAATGAAGGTGAGAGGGTTTCGGTGTACATCTCACACCCGGTACCTTGAAGATAATCGTTTTGCCAGGCCTGTGTATCTGGTGACTGAAAGTTAAAAATGATTCGGATGTGGTACGGATTTTAGTAACCAAAAACCAACAAGAAATAACATTATAGCAAATTCTTATATACAATCGAAACTACCAAATACGATATGGAGAGGAGGGGCGTTTAGATAAAATAGATGCAGTTGTGTATTGCTGCAGTGCAACGAGGAATTGTTCTTTTACTTTACAGCATAGGCCAGGCATTGTACGTCATACGCTCGTTCCGGAAAGGGAGTTGCTTGAGCAACTGCATTTTGATACAAGAAAGGATGCAAGACTTGATTTTTCTATCGCAACAATTTTACTCCTTAAGTCTACTATGCGATATCGTTGGAGCCGGAAAAGTGCAGCTTTAACAACACAGGTCTATTTTCATGCTTCTAATTTTGAGGGCGAAATCCAAAGGGCCACTTTAGTAGTTGTCGTATTCAAGCTGAATAGTAGTGGAATGATAGGTTTATTACTCTCATTCAGGTGTCCCTCTTTGCTTACTCCTTCTAAGAAGCATTGACTGAAGATTTTGCACGCGAGCAGACTATTTATTATTTAAAAAATGGTAGGCATACATGGCGCACTTTGCTTTATGTACAAACAGAAATATACCTCCTTTTTGCAGTACAAAAGAAAAAGAGAACGTATAAACAATCGAAAGCAACACAAAATAACCTAAAAGCGCAGTTATTGTAAAAGTTTGGCATATTTGCAATGAAAATAATAGAAAATGGCTTTAACTATGTATGAGTATGCTCGTATATTGAGTATTTATGTATATATGTAACTGAAAATATTGCTTAAATGTTCATTGCAAATGATTACTTTGTGTATTACACTATACGCTCAAGTAATAGCACCACTTGCTTAGTTTTTATTTTTATGGATGAACTTTCAAGTCGCTCAATTTATGCATAGTCGCTCGAGTGAAGACTAAGAGACCGATTTGAATTAATATTTCTTATTGGTTAGTGTTATATTCGAGCGTTTTAATAAACAAAATATGGCGAAATTGACCCAGCTCTTTATATATATATTTTATAGAGTCTCCGCGTTTCCTTCTGGGTGTTACAAACTTCGTAGTGAACTTAATATACACTGTTCAGGGACAAAAAGTAGCCCCTAGTGGTGACAATGTATATAGAGTAGATGTACTCAACAAATCAACCAAGATAAAAACAGTTCCATGTAAACGTGGCTAATCTTTGAAAATTCCTCTTTAAATGAAAAGTATTTTTATTTATTTTTTAAATAAAATATAGCTTCAAAAAATATTCACACAAAAAATCGATTTTTCTGGCTTGCAAGTGCACTTAATCCCACAAAATAAACAAAAGCAGGTTTGTGAAGTGCTAACACCTGTTGAATTTTCTCAAAGCATTACTATAATATTTATAAGGAAGCTATTTGCTTAATATTTGCTGTAAATACAAATACTATCATCCAGATTATTAATTATTTGTATTCAATGCAGGAGTAGTCGTCCAATTACACATTAAATTCAGAATAAACAGTGGTGCTCTTACTGGTTGCCAAATTTTGAACATTTTGTGACTTTTTCAGTATAAGAAACGTAGTATGTGCTCTTTTTGCAAATAGTACATATGTGTGTGTGTGTTGTTTTTTGGTTTGATAATAGTCAACAAATGTGCTTAACGCATTTCTATCTTTATTTTTTGCAATAAATAATATTATTTTTATATTTTTAAAATTTGTATTGCACAGAGCGCTTTCACCTGTACAAGTAGATCACTTTGGTCACAATTTTCTCAGATCTTGAATAATAAACATCAAAGAAAATCACTAGTTAAGACTAATACGACTTGGTGCTTTGAATTGTTTTAAATTGTGTCTTTATATGCGGGAAGCAGCTATTTTTCATTGCGCTGAAGATGCTGCTCAAAATTTTTGGAAGAGTTCTTAAGTTTCTGGTGGTTTTTAAGTTCGTGGTGGTGGTATTCTAGCATCAAGCTGATTCCATCTTATCTTTATATACTGCTAATCATTGGATCAGTGGTGTGCTTTAAGAACTCTCGCTAACCAATTAACCGAAGACTTTATCGACATTGCATTATCACATTTTGGTGTTTAACATTATACACAACTCATATACGGCTTCTTGTGGATGAATCTTTGCTCTGCCGAAACCTTAACTGCAGAGTCCAGATATATAGAGATATAGATATAATTTTTCTCAACTCTTCTAAGAAATCTTCTTTTTGATTTTGGACAGATATAACCTTGTTTCCTGAGTTCACTTCTAACAATGGTTGATCTAAGTAGAGGTACTTTTGTTCAGTCATGTTTGGTATTTCATCATGGAAAGACAAATCATTCAACTTTTTTACAAAAATTCGCGTACTGTAAATAATATATTTCGCTCGCTCCGCTCAACCTATGGTCAACACAATCTGCCTACTAAACGTAGTGTTCGGAAAATGATCCACATCTTGAGACCCAGCATTTATTACTGAATAATATTCGACCGAATAGATCACGTCCAGCACACTATCACGAAATTATAGCAGCCGTAGCTGAGAGTGTACACGAAGACCGTGGAGAGTCGATTCAGTGCCATTCGCAGAAACTCAGACTCGAGATCTTAAATTGAAAGCGTACGAAATACAGCTTGTTCAAGAACTGTAGTCGCTCGAAATTCGCAAGCGACATCCTTTCACTCTATGGGCTCTTGAAAAGTTCCAAGAAGATTCAACGATTTCAAGCGAAACTTCGTTCAGAAATGAGGCCCATTTCTGGTTCAATGCAATGTAAGCAAGCAAAATTGCCGCATTCGCGACGAAGAGCAAAAAAATTATGCCGGTTTCATATTTTGAACCGGTCGATGCGCCGCAAAGATAGTGTGTTATTACACTGTTTGACTTTTTCCTGTGGGGATGTGTAAAGCCTAAAGTCTATGCGGACAATCCCGTTTCGATTCAGGCTTTGGAGCAAACCATCATGAGTGTCATTCGCCAGTTACCAGTCGAAATGCTCGAAAGAGTCATCGAAAATAGAACTCAACGAACCATCTGAGATGTAGCCGTGGCCAACATTTGAAAGAGATATTCTCAAAAAATTAACGCCAAAGAATGTTCTTTCGAATAATAATAAACATTTCCCTTTAAATTTGAGGTTTCTGTGTTTTTTCCTTAAAAATGTAGGCACCCTTTTTAATCCATATACAAAATAGGAAAAAAATTACCAAATAACATGTGAGGAAATAAGATATAGAAAATCTGTGGCACTTATGCAACCTAAACTACTTGGACATAATTATGATTAATTGAAATATTTGGCACGAGATTACACAAACCTGAAAATATTTAGAAAATATACAATCCAAAAATATGAAGTTCTATTTTTTTCCAAAACCTTTCAAAAAGTTGTACCTATGACAAGTATTGGTGCATTTTTGGTAACTTTCACTTAAATTAATTTATATATCATACTTCCAATTAATAAGAGACGAATTCGTATAAACAAAAAATAACAATTTTAGTAATTTAATTTTATAATTTTTTATTTAATATTTTTTTATATTTGATTAATTGAAAACATGAAAAGGAAACTGCACAACATCAAAGGCATTTGTAAAAGACACTTAAAAAGTCATTGGAAAACACCACGAAAATATGAAAACGAAAACTAAACGCAAATACCAGTATAGTTTGTTGAAAGAAGTGTGTGAAGATTCGCCAAGTAAAGATAATGTTGAGAAAGTAAAATCGAAAGAGGCTGTGTGTTTACGTTTTACGAGTGAAATTTCGTTCAATTTACTTGTATTAATTACTCACAACTAATTAATTGACTCATGGAAGAAAAAATACATAAAAATACCGTCAAACAACAATTAGAATGACGTTCGAAAAAACATTTACAACGAAAATTCGACAAACTGGATATTTTCTGTTGTGTCTATATGGTGTATGGTGTATGTAGCGCTGTTAGTATACGTGTGTGTGTGTGTATTTCTGTATGCGAATTTGAGCGAGTGAGTGAGTTGTGCTGTCATTTTCATATTTGAAATCAAAATTCGTTTGTAGTTTTGTGTATTATGTAGTATGATAAGTTCGTTTGGTGTGGAAATATTGGAAAAAAATGGAAAATTATTATGAAAAGAGCCAATCAGATATGCTTAATGTAGGTGTGTCAACCAACAAAAAAGAAAATAACAAATAATTAATGATTAATAAGAAATATAGCTCAAATGTACATTTACGAATATTTGTAGTAGATACTGTATATCATACGATAGAGGTACGCATACGAATATGTGAAATTTGTATGAAGGTAAGTTATTCGATAGACACGCCAATGCTCGCGTTCAAAAACTTACTCAGTGGCCTGAGCAAATGGTATTCCAATAAATGTTGGACTCAATGTTTCAGTGTACATTTCCATGCCCGTGCCGCGCAGATAGTCATTGGTCCAGGACTGCATGTCTGGTGACTGCAGGTACATACACATTGTTGTTGTTGTATATATTGTGGGGTATGAATTAAAAATATAATTTTGGTTATTGTGGTTATATATAAAAATCAAGAGTTTATCTTAAAAAAAAATATCTGTAGCTTCTTAGTGCTGCTGGGCACTGATTTACTTTTTACATCCAAGCTATGTATTAAATGTAGTAGCGTTTAGCCAATTTAGGCAAGCATTTTTAGGTGCAGCCGTATGATCAGATTTTTACGCCTAATTCTATAATTCTATTACTCATTGATAGAAAATATTACGGTCACGCAGAATCTAATACATCACAGACATCATTATTGCTATATCGTGGCATTGTTGATATATTTTAAACAATTATCCCTTTTTACAAAAATATTTTATTATTTTATTTAAAGTAATGTTCTTAATTTAGTTTTTGTGCTCAGTACTTACAGTTTTAAACGATCGCATCGCGAATAAATTCGCCATCATTGTTGAGAAGCCCGGCGCCAGGCAACTCTGTGCAATGAAGCCAAGCTTAAGTTCGGCCAGACAGATGACATCATCACCCTGTTTCCAATCCCATGAGGGTATGTTGAGTAAATAAGCCTGAATCATAGATGTTGAGTTAGTAAGTTATTGATATTTTATTTGCACTAAATGTTCAATAATGTTGTGTGTGACTAACTATTTTAAAGCAGACAGTGTTAGAAAATATTGGATCTATAACTATTTTCGTGGGCTTTGCCATGTGAAAGTGGTCTTCAATATTATTCCATATTTCCAAGATACCGAAAACGTTTAACAGCCAGATACATACATACATATATTGAAAAGCAAGGCAATTGGGTGCCATATGAATTTAAGTGAAGAGACGTTGAAACACGATTTTGGGTGTGAGAAAGGACGTGCTGTTTTATAAAATTCTAAAACCGTGTGAAATCTTGAATGAGGAACGCTGCCGACAACATAACTTTTTTATATTTTTTTCATATTTTTTATTTCATAGTAGCAGCAGTAATAGAAGTAATTTTGAAACGGGTTTTTGTAGAGTTGTAGGGCCTTTGTTTGCATTTTTGAGAAAACGTTCCACTTTCCAGAGTAATATAGATTTTATACCGTGAGAAATTTATAGATAGAGATTCTGTTGCAAAGGAGCCGAGATAAAGGAAGGAGCTTGACATCGATGATAGAAATAAATGAGATAAGCTAGCAAGAATGTTAACAAAAAACTTAGGAAATTGGGTATAAAATAGTAATGAAGAAACTCGGCGTTCGGGTAAAGTCACTTAACATAGGCTCGATTACTCTCCTCTTGACAACATGGCTTCAGGCCCAGCAGATGAACTCTAGTAGATGTAAAATGCGTTATTGAAAGTGTAGAAATCGCACAGCGTATATGGCATAAATACAAAATAATAGTACTGGTGGAGAGTTTAGATTACAGAAGCGCTAAATGCGTGGCTATAATTGACGCTTTCGAAAAAAGCTTTAAAATCCCCGACTACATCAGAGCTGTGGTGCAGAGCTACCTTAATAACAGAAAACAGCTGTGCCATACTAAAGAGAGATTACGACAGATAGCGGTCATGACAGGAGCAGCAAAAGGACCCTTTCTATGTCCAAACTTCTGGAACATCAGCTACAACGTTATACCAAAAGTCATAATGCCAGACGAATCGTACTTAATTGATTCCGACGACAATGCATCAGTGGTGGTTTTAGTGACCTACAGGTGGCACAACAGCACTGACGATGCGGAAGACATTTTTCACCCTCTCATCCGCAAAAAAAAAAAAAAAAACATATACATATATATGATATCCCACTTATCTATTGAATAATAAATTCAGATATCTTACCTTATTATGATATTGCATAAGTTGTATAATCACTCGTATGTCTTCGCTGTAGTTTTTAATCGAGATGACTCGCATAATATTGGCAGCATCTTCAGCATCGGGATCTTGGCAATATTTATTGGCCAGTACCAAGCAGGCATCAGCTTCATGTACCTACACCAAAACCAATCACATGACACGATGTGCACACGAGACAATACGAAGAGAAATAATGAACAGTTAGTAAAAATCAAATAAATAAAAAATGCTCTTCTTTATAATAAAAATGTATGTATATTAGTTGTGGCGGTGGTTTTGGTGACAATGAGTTCTGGTGAAGTGTGTGGCAAATGAGGTGAACACAGAAAGCGGAATTTATGCGCCTAGTTTGAATATTTTAAATAGTTTCTTGGAGCATATTAATTTCAAGTACATATATCCTTAAACGGTTTCCTGGAAAGTTGCCGAAAGGAGCGTGGGATGAGGAATGCTTTTAATATGCAATGAGTAGCGAAATTATGTTTTGTTGAATAACACGAAATCATTTTAGGTGATTCCAAAATTAACTTCAAGTAAAAAATGTCGTTACGCTAAAACAAAAAAAAAAAAAAAAAAAAAAAAAAAAAAAAAAAAAAAAAATAAATAAATAAAATAAATTGAAATTAAAAACTCAAATATTGCATTGAACAGGCATGCTTAAATATTTTGTGTAACTTTCATGCAATAAAATATTTTTATTTACTTTAGTGAATATTTAACATGTTTTCAGTAAAATTTATGGTACACTATTTACAGTAATACATGCAGCAAGCAGAATCACTAACTCTAACAATTAACATGAAAACATAGAATTTTGTATTTATATACATATATGTCTGCATAGATATTAATAGTTTAAAAAGTTAAGACATTTAAATAAATATTTTTGTCGTTATTACCAATAATTATTTTAGGTACTGAAAATTAATTACAATTTATTATTTTGTGAGATATATTTTTTCGTTAAAGTCACCTTTTAATAATATTTACTATTTAAAGTTTGTCAAAAAATCATTATTTCTAATGCAATAAAAATGGTCGACTAACTACTTAATATATCAAATTTATTTGTATTTGTATGAGCGCTAAATTTATTTACTTTTGAGGCGTTTTGAATTGCTTCCTTTGATAAAAAATTAATATACACTCGTGGCCACCCAAACCTTACCACTCAAAATTTTCCACTTTTGCACATATTTGACTACACTTTGTAGCGGTACTTTTTGCGGTATAGAAAGTTTTTATTTAGAAATAAGTTAATGACATGTTATTAATCAATAATATAAAAAATTAAAAACAAAACACAGGCATCTATAGATAAATCAGTTGAAGATAGTGAGCTTTACAAAATGAGCTCGAAATATCGAGACTGACGTGCGATAAGAAAATTGTATATTTTTTCAATTTAATTTCTTTTACACTATATTTGAAATTAAAATTTTTTAACATTTTTTTTAAGTTAAACACGAAGTTCAGACGGTGTTTACTTACTTTAAACACTATAACATCAGGCGCTTTTGTATAAGCACAGAAAAGCTAATTTGTGTTTTACTCATTAAAGGTGATATATTAATAAAAACTTATATTATAATTAGATAATATAATTTAGTTTACTTATGCTTACTAAAAACATAAAAAAAACAAAATTTAAGAAAATCCCGAACGAAGGAAAAAGTGGTAGTGGTAAGGTTTGCGTGACCACGAGTGCATGGATTTATATTACAAACTAATATACCTTCATGGCGAAGTTTTGTAATACGTAAATTGTAATAAAATAATAATTAAATAAATTGCAGAAATTGCAAAAAAACCAAATTACATAAATATTCCATTTTTGTAACTATTTCGAGTTTTTTGAAAATCTAAATAATTTTTATAAAACTTAAAAAATTATAAAAACATAAATTATTATTTATGTCAGCAGCTTGTAATAAACTTAAAACTACTTAAATTGAGCAATATTGAGCTCATCTGCTGCATTATATTGAATGTTACTCATACGCAATGTAGTACATGAATTCTATATTGATCGACAATTTCTTTAGAAGTCATAGTAAATGACTAATATTACTCATACGCCATGTAGTATATACATTACATATTCTATTTTTCATAACTATTTTTAACAGCTTATACATATATTTACATGTATGTAATGTGTACATATATCTAATATATAAATTAAAGCAATTTTTCTAAATAAATAAATTAGAATTTCTACACCAAAATGTAAAAAAGTGTAAAAATAATTTATGAGTATACTACCACATTCTATACTAACATTAAACAATAAACCACTACAAAATACAATTATTTTTTCATATATTGAGGCACATATATCGTATTTACAAATAGATACATATATATATATAATTAAAGAACACCATAGAGCTATCAATATATATGTATATATTAATTAATCGATAAGGTGACTTGTTTTAGCCCTTCTACTTGTTTCCTTGTATTTCTAATCAAATATTAAAACGCTTGTTTTGAGTAGATGAGTTCTTCAATATGAGACTCCACTCTAGAGCTGATAATAATAATAATTATACCCAACGATTACCCTCCTCCCGCTCAACCGCCGCGAGGGGCGACAATTCATGTGTATAGATAAACTTTCTTGCTTATTTTTATTGAACTTTTCGTTCTCTTTCTAATCGATTGCAAATGGATATTAAGAATACAAACTTTATGTTTACAAAAACTTCGATCGATTGCCTTAGAGATTCTAATAATCCACGGGTGTATATTTTTTCAACTATTTTTCGACATTGTATACTAAGTTTTTTCGCGTATTTTGTAGTTGAGGTTTATTCGCTTATATGAATTCAAAATTATATAAAATCCATTGATTCATATATACCTACATATATTATACATATTAAACGTACATATATCCGGGCTGTATTACATTTTAGAAAGGATTCAGAAAATATGCTCGAAAATATTCTTCACATTTTACAAAAGCGAATTCAGGGAAGGCAAAGCATTTCCAAAGTACAAGATAGAAAGGGGCACTGTCGATGTTTCCTTTCATGAATTTTATTTTTAAATAAATTTATTAATTCATTTTTGATTAGTTATTTCAACTACTTGGTGAAAATATTGAGTATATTCCATAACTGATTTTGAACATTTTTTTCGCCTAAGGCAAAGACTCCTTATGTTATGTCTGAAAAAGTCGAATTGGATTCGTGCTATTTATCAGATATGTATATGGTAGATAGCGGTTATAATTACTCTTACTTATGTAATTGTACAGTTATGATTGTTTACATGTAGTGATTAAAAATAGTTTATAAAATTATTTATAAATTGTTGTCTTTAAAAGTGATATTCACATAGACAATATTAAAAAAATATTAATAATAACCAGATTTTTATAGAACATTTTCTTCTTCATTAGTACCAGTTAAGATACGTAACGTGCAAAGTACTCGGTAGATAAAACAGCAAAACATTTTTATAGATGACAAGTTCTCACAATTTATTACATTATTATGTTATATTCAATAAGTTTTTTAAAGAAAATCAAAGTTTTATGTTTGTTTTATCATGATATAATAGTACCCGACGGAAAAACTAAAATATCATTATCGCGAGCCTTATTTATTTCATCGATATATACATAATTGATGTTGGAATTTTAATAAAAAAATAAATAAATTTTTTATAATATATAATGTAAATTTCAGTTATATATCGTCTCAGCATGACTGTGAGACAAAATAGTCACTTTGACTATTAGTAGTATGTGATCATCTGACAGATGGTTGATGACTTCTTAATTTTTTCGTGAAGGTCATGTGCTTTTACTTAACTTTAGAAGAAAAACATTTTTTTAAATATATGCTTGAGTAAGAAATGTTCCTTACAAACCAAACTATAGGTACGTAAGAGTGTATAACGAGTAAATTGTTTTTGAAATTCACGTTGAAGGCTGGTAAACAAATTTTGGTTTCTATGAAGATAGCTGATTTAAAACTGCCTCCCCAAGAACAAAAAAAAAAAAAAAAAAAAAAAAAAAAAAAAAAAATCTAAAATATTACTGATTACCAAATGTGTGATTAAATGAAATTTTGTATCTAACGTTTCGATGTATTTATCACACAAAAAAAAAAAGAAATACAGGACACCATTTAAAAATATACAGTGAAATAATTAAAGATCAAAAAAGTAATCGACGGCTGCACTTTACTGATACGAATATTAGATATTGTATGCGCTAGCATTTTGATTATTTTACCAATGATTGTCAAATATTCACACCAATATTAAGTTGTTTAGACACTTATACATAGTAAGTATGTAACGGTTTATTGTAAATCATGACATTACGAGTACGTGTGAGTCTGTGTGAACGTGTGTGACAGCTGTGTGAACAGTTATGGACAGTTATTTCAATGAACCAATTATACACAACACAAATTGTGAGCATTTTCATATTTGTTTGTTAATGAAATAAGAAATGAAAAACCACTAAGCAAATAACAAGGGAAAATAAACGAGTTAGTTGGTTGACAAAGAAAAATGTTATATGCAAATTAATTGAACAAAAATTAGTGATGAAACAAATATAGAGGTAATTTGAACCAACTCAACGATGACGCAATAACAGATGAACAGTTAGATGAGCAATCGAACGTTTACCTTAACCCGTTGTAGATCAATTGGATTCATAATGGTCCCTTGAAAGAACTCCACTGTGGTAAAGTGACGTTTGAATAAACCCTCTAGTTCCAAGTCGGGTGGTTTACTTTTGAATTTGTTGTTTAATTTCGTTAGAAATTTTTTAAATTTAAATTTTTGGGTTTTTCGTTTTTTTGTTTAATTTTCGTTACAATATTAAGCATTATATAAAATAAAAAACATATAGTTTTTTGGTTTTAATTTTCAAACAAGGACAAAATCATTGAGGTGGAAGCGATGTTTTTGGTTTGAGATTTGTTGTTTTATGTAGTGAAGTTTATTTTTATTTATAATTTTTAACATTTTTTCAGTAGCAGGTGTGGGTTGTTTTTTGGTTTGTTGATATTGTTGTAGACATGGTTGTCAGTTTTGAATTTTCATATTTCAATTAAAATATGGAATGGAAGAAAAATAAAATATGCAAAATCATTAATTTCTTATTAAATGGTGTTTGCTTAACAAAATAGTAAAATCGGTGAAATAAAAAAGGAATGTAAAAACCTCTCAGGTTTTAAAAATTCTTATGATTTATTGTATATAACTTTTCAACTCTACTTTTCAATATTATAAAGTACAAAGTTTATAACGTATTATATAATATATATATGATATAATTGTGTAACATTTTTATTCAACTGTTCCAATACATTTTGGAAAAATTTTAATCGATGCTCATATTATTGTTAATATTAGCTAAAATTTTGCATATGCGAGTCATTTATTCTTTCTTGTTAAGAGGTTACATGGGCTTACGGGTTTTAAAAATCAAATCTTTTTTTTATGATATTAAATATATAACACCTCTAAAATATTGTATTATATTTTAAAGGAGATCCGAGTAATATAATAGTTTCGCAGATACAGCCTTGAGAACTTGTGCCTAGTGAGGCTCGAAACTATGTTTCTGAAGTCGGTCATAAGAGTAAAGTCAGCCGGATGTTCTAAAATCCTGATATTAGTTATATGAGGGGTAAATCAATTTTTCGCTCAAATTTATCTATTTTAGGCACAAAGATACACACTTATGAGTAAAATACGCTTTGTAATTTTTATTGAGATAATTCAAAGATTAGTCGATATATCCAGCATAAAGGGATCCAAATATTCGTACCTAGGGGTTTGAATAGTTTTTGTTGGATTTGCTTATAAGGTAGCTTAAGGCATTATTCGTGTAAAGTTTAATCCCATTATATTAGATGCTTCTAAAGTAAAAGAAGTAAAATAATCAAGGGGAATTTAAAATTGTGTTATATGGAAGCAAGGCGTCGTCTCTGACAATGATTAATCGCGCTTTTAGTAGTTTTGAATAGTACCGTTATATAGGGAGTGAACGGGGTTCCGATTTCGTCCATTTTCACGGTAGGTAGGAATTCTTGTAATATTCGCGCTGAGCGCATTTGGTTGTTGTAGCTTTAGGAGGTATATAAAGTTATTAGAGGGAGGGCCCATGCCCGCTTTTTCCAAATTTTTTTTCCATAGCTGCCTCTGGCTAGTGCGATCCCCTGTGCCAAATATGAGTTTTATGTTTTAATTTAGTGTTTAGTTATGGCAGTTTATAGGTTTTCGGTTAATGAAAATTTGTGGGCGTGGCAGTGGTCCGATTTCGCCCATCTGCAAGCTCGGAATTTTTTTTTTTTGTACTATTTAAACCACATACCAAATTTCATCCAGATATTTCAATTTTTACTCAAGTCACGATTTGCACGGACGGACGGACAGACAGACAGTCAACCAGATTCAATAGCCCTATATCTGTCTCGATTAGTTTTAGGTGGTACAAAACTATAATACTTTGTAGCAACTGTGTAGCAAAAATATCGCTAAATTTTCACTGAAATTAAATTATTTTGTAAAGATACCTGTCAAAAACACAATTTCAGTTTTTTCCCCCAATTGTCAAAGTTCTAAGTTAAGGTATGTTTTAACTAAAACAATTATATTTTCACATTAGATGATACTGTAGGTGCATATAGCCGAATTTAAATATTTTTTCCAAAAATGTCTGAGATTCTTAGTTAATAGTGCATAATTGTAACAATAAAAAGTTCGTATAAACTATTTAATTTTTTATATGTGAAAAAATTGTTGAAAAAGGGCTGTTTATTATTCGAGGAACCCATGCAACCTCTTAATAACAAAATGCAAGAAGGGCAACGGCAAAAACTCGCTTATGTTTTGCGTGTTCAGCAAGATCAGTTTCTATATAGACAAAGTTTCTCAAGGCAAAATGCCTGAATTTTTTGTAACAAATATTTTGGATAGAAGTCGTAAGAGTTATGTTTGCCAAGGAAAATGCTAACACAAAATAATTTTCCAAATTTGAGCCAATTGAGGGCTTAGATAGTTGATATTTTATTTAACAGATTTCGAACATCATTCGTTGCCTTTGTTTTGATTTGTTTTTCATGGTAGCAAATACTTCTTAACGCAATTATTATTATGTAAATATAATATAATAACATATAAACAAGTAATATGTATACTTCTTTTAATAAAATAATCCTAAATTTTATTTAATAATATTATTATTACTGTATAACATAATAAACAATTTCAAAAATACAAATAAGCTTCGAACGTTATATTGTAATATAATATTAACTGGTTATCTAAAAATATAAAAGCTATACAAAAACACATTCGCTGGATCTTACTTAAATCGCGACTTAATAATTTCAGCCTAAATAAAGAATATAATAAAATTTGATATGAAATATACGAAAATTTTTTTGCTAAAGAAACATATAAGTATTAGTTTTAAGTATGAGTTAGTTGCAAAATGGGCATTTATAGAAGCTGTTTTTCTTTGGTATTTAAAAATTTGAACATTCGAAAAAATTCATCTTAAATGCTACTATAAGTTGTACTACATACAATATAGATGTAGGTATGTTTAATTACTAAACGCACTAGTAACGGAATAAGAAATCGTTGGCAAAGACTTACTACTTGAAACTCTCAAAACAGATTGATTAAGGAAAAAACGTCATTCCAAATTGAAGCGGTGATGAGGAAAGATATTCTAGTGTGTGATGCAGCCTTTCAAAGTACAAAAGTACGAATAAAGGGTAATAAAAGTACAAAATAGGAGTGAAAAGGAAAACAATGGAATTTCATATATATTTAATGTGTAAAAACAAAAACAGGCTGGAAATGAAATGCAAGGCTCGGCTAGGAGCAAAGTCAAAGCAAAATTTGCAATTACCAAAGAAAAACGGACGTTAGCCGTAGATAATCAATCAAAATCAGTGGTCAGTTCAAAAAAAACTAACAAACAGAAAGTACACGAAAGAACAAACCATGGAAAGGGAGCAAAAAAGCAAGAAAAATAACAAAAAAAAAAAAGAAAAAATGGTTGTGGAACACAGCCAGTGGCTAAACCTTGGATGTATGAAAAATAAGATAATCATCAAAACAGAAATATTAAATAAAATATCAGATGAGTGGAATGGCGATGGTTGTGGGTGATACACACTAAAAGAACAGAGAAGAGGAACACGCCTTGAGAAAAAATCGCAGTTTGGGGCAAAGTAACGAGAGCTTAGTGAGTAGGCAGGAATAGGAGAAACCTTCCGTTGCATATGTGTGTACAAAAATTTAATGAATAGCCCAATTTTGGCTATACCAATTTAGATATACCAATTTCAAATTAATCATAAATAAATACATATGCAATTCTCACTACTCTTGGTGGTTCTAATTTGAGGTGGTTATGATAGCGACTGACGATGATGTGACATTGGCAAAGATATTGACAGCTCACTAGGGCTGTGACATACTGATGATGTGGGTGTTAATTGTTCTAAGGTGTCAATTACTAATGCTAAATGATAGTTAGGCGCTGGGTGAAGGCGACGATAGGACGCGGAAACATATGATTGTTTACAAATTTATAATGAATTGGCCTATGCAGTCATGGTATATAGTGGACGGTGGTTGTACTCGTATAGAACAAGAAAAACAATTTTTTCGGGTCTGTTTTATAGCGCGTGATAACGAAATTGTATTAGGTGCGAAACTAAGTTCCCGTTGTTTGTCAAAAGATGACTCCAGCAGTTCATGTTGATCGTTTTTTATACTATATACAAAGCGTGATAAGCTTGAGCCTTATTTGTTTCTGTGTCATATACTTTTGGTTGTGCGAATATGTGCGGTTGTTGCAAAATCATCGCCATTCCGGGATGTGATGATTTTCTTCTTTTAGTCAAAGAAATCGGCTTCTAAAGCACATTGAGAACTCCAAAAAGTTTATGGAGCTGTTGCCTTAAGTAAATCAACGTGCTGTGGTTGGTTTCGTCGCTTCAATGGCGGTAATTTAGATATTAATGACTGTCCGCGGGAAGAAAAGCCAAAAGCCTGTGAAGACGAATAGGCATTAATGTCCACCAAAAGGTGATACGTTTGCACCGTAATGCGATGTTTGGGCGATTGCCATGCTCTCAGCAAACTATCTTGTCAAGTTATTGTCTCCTTGATTTTCGTATAGCATCATGAGATGAACAGCTTTACCTTAATGGGTTTCAAGCTTTTCAATAAGATAAATAATTTTACTTTAATTGTATTAAAATTTTCCCAGAAAGATAGGAAAAAGTGGTGACTAGAAATGGCTAATACTTCGAATAGTTAATTTGTAACCATTTACTTACAATAAAATTGCATTTTTATTAAAACAAAATAGAGAGTACTTAATTTTTTTTTTAAATTATATATTTTTGCCACATTTTCAAGCTTCAGTTTTTTTTTTCAGGTGCACTGTGTAATTTTTAATACCAATTTCATAAACTATTTTACATTAAAAATTTACCACTATTTAACTTATTGTGTAAGTAATTTACCACTACTTGACTACTGTATACCAATTTACTGCGATATGACCATGAAATATGCATTTATAGGGCGCAGTATGTCTAGTAAACACACACACAGCCACAAATTAAATCCACACACACACACTCACAAACATGAGGGGAATCAAGAGCAAGCATTTAACCATGTTGTAGTTGTTGCTCGTTGCATTTTAAATTTGGTTTTCTAATAAAGTGGTAGAAACGGGTATCGGCAGCAGGTGTACAGTAATTTGTTTTGGGATATTTCAATTCACAATACGAAATTGCGGTTTTTTAGTATGCTCTTTTGGTTTGGTTTTTGACTTTCTTTATATTTGTTGTTGTTGTTGTGTATATGTGTACCTTGACTCGCTCCAAATCGACGGCATTCATCATGGTGCCCTGAAAAAACGCCACCGTCGTATAGTGACGCTTCAGCAAACCTTCTAGCTCCAGATCAGGCTCCTTGCTATACAGGGAGTTGATTGTGAATGTTTACAGTATTTTTTATTAATTATTGGGTTAGACTTTAGTTACACTTCTTGCTATTGGTGAGTGTGTTAATTATTATATATTTATTTGCTGGTTTTGTTATTATTATTATAAGGCAAACTTTTAGTAAAATTGAAGGAATTAATTGTAATAAAATAAAAATACTTGGAAACTATAGCTATAAATTTACGTTTTAACGTTATGTATATTTAGAGCATAACTAATCCTATATTCTGTAAATAAAAATAAAATTTCCAATAATTTCAATTCAATAAAAATACAAATACAATAAAGTAGAGAAACAATTGCAAACATTTGATATAAATGAGGTTTACAAGGAGTCCAGTTCGAATTTTATTTAAATGTATTTTCTTAGTCTTACGGTTAAGTTTATACCGTCAAGAGCTAGAAAATTCTTATCACTTCCACTGGCACCACCGTTTTCTTCATATTAATTGATATTAGTCATAACGACACAACACCAAATTAAAGATATTATATAATACCAAAGAAGCAAAGGCTTGCAAGTGGTACATGTTAGATATTCTAATGAACAAATTTTACTCTGAGAAGGTTCAAAGTAAACATAGGAAAAGATGGCTGGCGTAAGGATATAAAAACTTTGCGCAACACTCTAATTATTTATACGGATTGCTCTAAAATGTACGATCGAGTTGGTGCAAGAAGAAACTGTCCAGAGTTAGGCATGACCGCCGTATGATTTTATACCTTTTGCCGGACCACCGCAGTATATTTCATTGAGGTCTTTGCTACTGCAAAAGCCGTGCAGCTGGCCTTTAATGTATCCAATCAAGGCAGTAACCTAATTTCGCATATCCGCCAAAAGTGTCTTTTGGAAGGCATAGGAGAAGCAAGCAATTTCACTACTATGGGAGCTATGCTAAAAAGGCATCGAGGGCAATGAAATAGTGGACGAGATTGCCTAAAATGGTGAACGGCTAAAATTCGAATACGTGATCAAACGGTAGACCACTTGTGCACTTGTCCCGCATTGGCAAGGCTACGTTGTAGGCATCTGGGGTTCCCTAGGTATGATACACTGGAGAAGCTATCGATAGTGAGGGTAGAGCAGAAAGGGCAGAGTCTGTTATTCGCGTCAAGAGCAGGCATCATAAAGGATGACTATTTCTCATGGACGTAGCAACTGCACTCCATCTGACAATTGGACAGAATTTGGTCTAAACCTGGTATATGCGTGGCGTATTGGCCTACTTAACCTAACCTTACATGTTATCAATAATTAATTTTTTTTTTTTTTTTTAAAGGAAAACTATAGAATTGTATTAGTGCCGAGAGCGTAGCTAGTTAGCTAGTAGTTAAGATGTTAATTTAAGAAAACGAGTTCATAGTTAAATGGTACAAAACCTATAAAGTAACCTATTATATAGTAAGTATAGTAGTTTAAGCTCAACTCGCTGGCTGCGTCGGGGCATTGGCTGTCTTTGGCTATAAGGTTTAAGATGTTTGCAACGGCTTAATGTGAATATATATGCATATACTTATTTATTATTTAATTAAATAATATAAGAAAGTGAAATATCAAAATATATATGTGAAAGTAGTTAATATATTACTACAGTTATCACCATACTCATTATAAATGAATAATTTTCGAATGAATTTCTTCCCGTCTTATTTCATTTACTATTTATAATTTTTTTTATAAGATACACGTATATAAGCTTACATAAATATAAACAAATAAATACTTAAAGAGCACAACGGCAGAGGCGAAAAAGAATTCGAAGAGCAGACTTACCGATGTAAAAATACCACCTCCACGTCCACATCTTCTCGATCTTCGTGCAGGAAATCCTTTAAGAAATGCGACACCGACTCGTACGTTATATGTCCGCAAACGACAATATGTCTATGAATTATTAATGGGCGTGTCAGCAGCAGCAAACACACAAGCACATGGTGCAGCGTGTCATAATAAATCGCAATGACACAACAAGCAAGTTACAAAGAGCGTCAATGGTCGCGGCGGGAAGCAGTCGAGCACCAAAGTGCAGGCGGGCCGAGTCATGTGAATGACGCCGCATTGCAGTTGGAACCGGTCGTTAGCCAGACAGTCACACCAGCGTAGTTATGCAGTCACGTAGGTATATGTGTGTATGTGGCGTTTGTGTGTGTGCATGTGGAACAAACGATTTTGCATATGAAATGCAATTTTGTTCAATATTTGCACGAAGAGAATGAATGAAAAGAGAATTCGATTAGAAAATTTGGTATTGACAATGGCTAAGGAGTAAATACGAGTATAGCATATTATATGTAGAACAGAGAGAAGTACATAAATATATTTCATACATATATATACTTGTACAAACATAAATGTTAATAAATTCTGTATTTGTGTGTATAGTTGAGTTGTAAATCATAGGTAAATAAGTGTACGAGTATACTGTGTTATATTAAATACTTATATATTTGTAGTGTATATAATGCATTTTTTTGGTATATATCTGGTATGTATGAATAAATTTACAGTGATATATAGAATATAAATGAATAAGATAATTTGTAGGTATGTGTGTAAGGCCGCAAAGGGAAAATATATTTTAATTGTATGAGTCTAAGTTATATCTTGTACATAGATATGTATGTGTGTTTATTGTGAAGGTAACTGTAGTTAATATAAGTTGCTTATATAATATTTATTATTTTGTGTATTTGGCGTGTACTATGTTGAAGGCAGCTCCAAAAGTCTATGTAGCGTGTGGAGGAGTACAGTGGCGTGCAGAAATATGATTTTCCATCATCCAACCATCAATAGGCTTAGAGAAAAATCACATGTCTACAAACGCACTGTGCTGCAATTAGTTAGCAATAGTAATATTTTTACAATATTCTAGTAGTTGCATGTGTTTGTATAACGGCATATATGTACATATGTGTGCATGTATTTAATGTTTCTACACTTGTGTGTGTGTGTGTTGTTTTTTATTTGTATAAATTTTGTGGAATTGTGTTTGTGTGTTGTACGTTTATATAATTCAGTCTCAGTGTTCTTGTTACAGAAATTACATAAGTATATATTTAATGTATAAATTGCTAAATAAAAAGTCATTTGAAAAATATATTAAAACTCAATAAATAAACGAGCATTAAATTCGATATAAGTTAAAATATTAAATAAATAAATATATATTACGGGCTCTCAAATCATATGATGAATAGAAAGAAAATGTTTATTTACTTTTTTTTTTTCAAAACAAAAATTTAGTTATTTAGTCTGCTACCCCAGAGTTTACATTAGGAGGATACTTTATATTAACACTACACCATTTTGTGGGAGAATATACATTTTAAAGAAAAATAAAATGAAAAAATGTGCAAATGGTGGACAATTCTGAAATATACTAATATGTTTTATTTTCACTGGTTTAGAAATAATCAATTTATGACCACTGAATAACAATTTTATAAATAAAACTTAAATTTTCGTTCAGTATGAGTAGTCTTTATTATGTAGTAATCAGGGGAAAAATATGGTTTTGTAGGTTTTAATAAAAATTAATTAGTTATTGATAATTAATTTTATAATATTTGATTTTATACTTTTATTTGAAAAGTTCAAGTTAATCCGTTATATAATAGCAGGTACATAACTTCAAAAATAGGTCTACATACAGCTGTCACAGTGTATTTTAGAAATTTTTTTGTCTCAAACTATTACACCGTGTTTGGCAAAATTTCGAATTAAGAGTTTCAGGACGATTTTTGATACATCTTGAGATATAATCTAGTACTTATGACTATAAAACTATTGTGAATACACGTTGTAGTGACTTAACTCTAAAATGTCTGTCCCTAAGGGTATGAAATATTTATTTGTTTATCATAATAGTGTAAATTGGTATCAACGGCTTTTTTCAATCGATTTATATGCTACATAGTATCTTTACACCGAATGAAATTACCTTATACATGAAATTAAATGCTGCAAATGCTCGCCTCCTATAATCTCTAAGTCTAATATGGTATTTGTCCTTTCGGCTAATTTGGTTAAGGTACCGTTACAAACATATTTTATTTGTTACGTTCGCTTTTTTAAAACAAATTAATGATTTTATTGCATCAAATAAATGTAATTATATTTCAAATTATTCACCATTTGCTTAAAGTTCTTTAAATATCATATAAAATTTCATTAACTATGTGGGCATGCAAACATAAACTAAAACTACTGATACATACCAACGACTGGAATGGGTAAACATTAAAATCATCGCAAAATGCTAAATAAATTTAAATACACTCACACATTAATAGAGACTACACAAATGAAGTGCTCCCAACAACTTGACCACTACACATGCCGCGTTTGGTGATTAATTCAACGATATGCTATGTTACGTTATGTTATGGTATGATATGTTATGTTAAGTTATGCTATGTTACGGCATGTGATGCTATAAAATGTTATGTTAAGGCAATGTTATGTTATGTTATGTTATGCTATCTTATGTTATGTTATGCTTTTTTAGGTTATGGTATGTAATGTAATATTATGATATATTAATGATGTGTTATGGTTGATAATATGACATGAATTCGTGTAATTTATACTTATTTGTTAGTAAATGTAAATTGCGCAACACTGTAAATTTCGCGCAACACACTAGCCAGCAACATGCAAATATGATTATGAATTATGTATACTTTTTTTGTATTTATGTACTATAAACGTAAAATGTTAGGCTAAAAAAAAATGATGGTCAACAAATTGCATGAGATGTTTTTGTTTTTGTAAACGATGCTCTTTCCGTTGTGAATATTATTGATGACGTAGTTAAAAGATGGATGGCTTGAGCAGGCCAACTAATGAATTATACATATAAGTAATTCGGTGATGAGTGGGGCGAAATTTTTTATTTTTATTTTTTGATTTCACGCTGCTACACAGCAATTAATTACAGTTTCCGTTTACTGATTTGCAATTTCAATGATACGATGTGCGATAATGTGAGGTTATGAGTGTGAAAGCATACTTATTTGATGACATTTAAGTAATGGAGGTTTGTGATTGATTCACCAGTGAACTCAAGCGGTCGCTATGAATGATTTATCTGATTTTTGTTTTTATGGAATCTATGAAGATGTCAACAATTTCTTTGATGATGTAATGTTTTTGGTTAGCGTTTTCAACTACTTTTTGTTATATATTTAAATGTGTGTTGGTGTGTGTGTTAAAAATGGTTGCACTAATGCTCAGGCAGTGGTTGCTTTAGCAAATACTACTTGCGTTCTTTATTGAGAAGGAAAAAGAAAAACCATACTTGAAAATATAAATTCTTGTGTGTGCGCTTGTAACGAAATTGAATTGATATATGGTGGTAGAAGGAATTTTCAAAGCAATTAAAGGTGGTTGTCAAAATTGCAAAACACAAATGTTGCTCGAGTCCAAACAACGAACGAACAACTTAATTTTTTGCATACTTAATTTTATACTCTATTCTGTGTTTGGTTTCGTTTTTAAAAAATTGATGCCTGGCCACGCATTTCAGTCATGACTTTTTAATTACTTTGTTTATGCTAGTCATATTCGAAATATATTTACACTCTTTGAATATGACAGACTAAGCTTGATTTTTTATTTTCTTACATATTTTGATTTATTTCGATAATTAATGCTTTTGGTTTGTAGTTGCATTGCTAGGTGAATGATAGCGTGTGCGATTTGGTGGTGAAATGAAAACTAAAATTCGTATGAAGGATTCATGAAGTTGTGCGGGAAATTCAAGAATTGTGATGAGCTTGTCTGATCATTCTACATACATACAGTACTTTAATAGCTAAGTTACTCGTACTCATGGATATTCGTTTCTTTTGGATGACTGCTAACTAATGGCTAGTTTTTTAATGCAGGTTTTGCATGAATTTAAAGTGAAGATTTTATAGGTAAGGTAGATAAACTAACGCTGAGTTTTTAAGTTTAAAATTGATGTCAAATGTGTTGGACTTTTCAGATAATTGTTATTTTTTTTTCTGAGTAAGAATTTTACAACTTGGCATGATTCGCATTTAAAATTAACTATCGGATAAAAAATATCGAAAATTCAACCTAACTATGCTTGTCGAGGACATTCTAAGTTAAAGATACAAATATCGAAATTTCAACATAACTATGCTTGAAGTTAAGAGAAAAGAATGTTGAAAATTTGGCATAATTATGCTACTAGCGTTCTCGTACTCTCTGTTGAAGGTACGAAAGAGCGTCTTTCATTCGCGACAGCATACCATTTTTATGAAACCGACTTAGTTTTTATTGAGCTATCTTCTTTAGGAAAAACGAAAACATTCGCCATCAAATCAAAGATGCTTGAAACATATACCTAACTCATAATAAAAATAGAGACATTGCTGATGTTCAGCAAAGTATCAACTTTCAGGTTATAAGTTCCACATTACTATCGATAGCGGCAACTTTGTTTAAAAAGCATATGAAAGTACCTTTAATCAATTCAAAAAATTCAAAAATTCGTTGTCCTCAGATTTTGCAGTTGTAGCAATTTTCTGGTAGTATTTATAACTAATATTTAATTAATTAATATTTTATTAATTTATATTTATTTACTACTTCTCAACCACTCACCAACACATTTGACATTTATTTAGCAACTTTAACAAAATAACTACTTTTTCACTATAAAAAAATGCTTATAAAATATATTACTGTGTACATGTATGCATACGTTGTAGTAGTTAAAATAAAATATTATAATAATTAAATATGGGTGCTCTACGCTTACTGCGTTTTGTCCTGCATTTACCACAGAAAATCCTATTTTTCCCTTATATTAAGGTAAATTAGCTTAAATATTGTTGCCTCTGCCTATAAAAACTATTTTATAAAAAAAACTATATATTATATAATGTAACTTATAGAAAACGGCGTAAGTCCAAAAACGAATTTTCCGTACAGACACACACAAAAGTTAGTACTCTTTATATTTAAAAAGATCAACATATTTTTGCATATTCAAAACCATTTTGTTAACGTTGACCACTTGAAAAGCTAAAAAGTTTATTGATAACGTTGCAGCGATCTGTTTCGTCATCTATACGAGCGCGTAGTTCGAGCTGACTGTTTTTGCTGCCAAGCCGCTTTATCACGTCAGTAGTGTATGCATTTCTACGTAGATATGCAGTTATTGGAGATTTTTGTTTAGTAGTTTGTAATTAAAAAAATTTTTCAGTTCGGGCTATTGATAATATTTTTTGTACCAAAAAAATTGATTTAAGCATAAAGAAAATTTATTCTGAAAACTTCAATGTAGAATTTTAATTAGTTTTGGCTGAAAGGCGCATTGTTAATAATATTAGTATGTATGTTGTTGCTACACACCAAGAAGCACATGAAGTTTACTTTTTTTAAATTACATTATGTGTATGCGACTCGCTAATATTAATCACATTAGACACTTATATATGTATATGACAATATCTGCTTTATTGTAATTTCCTATGATTTGTGGTTGCTTGCGAAAATATTTAGTTAAAAGCAAAACATGTAAATGCAATAAACAGCTGGCGTATGCTTCAAAAAAGCTGATGATTTTGTTGTCATTTGGTGGAGACTAACAAAAAATTTCTTTCATTAAGACTGACTTCTTTTCACTAACGATTTTAATGTTTTTTGAGAAGGGATTTGATAAGTAAACATATTTTTTTTAATTTGGAAAAAAAATAAAGAATATACAAAGAAAACCACCCTTTGAAAAGCTGGAATTTTGTATTTTTCATACTTTCTTATATGTCTGCATAAAAGAAATACTTTGAGCCCTCGTACACATAGTACATGGAGACGTGTAAAGAGCTAAGCTCTCATTTTTGAGCCGAATTTCTCGAGAAGAAATTAGCTAACGAGTTCCTTATATGGAATCACTTTGACAAGGTTGTGAATTTAGTATAAAAAATATTCGAATAATATAATATGCCTCCTAATATTTCAATACTTGCTTCCAATAATAAATTTTTAACGCTAAACCGGTAGAAAACAATTCGCCATTTTAATATAGTTGAGCGTTGCGATTATGAAATGACTAGATTAAACACTCGTTCGATCTCGAGATTGACATATAGTATCATTTAAACTGATTTGTTTACATTATCAACTTTCGTTTACTTTCTATAAAGTTAAGGTCTAAGGTTATTTTATCGGTTACTTAATCAGTTATTATTTTTAGTCGCAAGCATGGTATATGGTATACCATATGAATCAAAGTCTTGGTGGTAATAATCCCTGAATTGTTTTACAAACAGATAATGGAATATGGGATGAACTCCAGTAGGAGTGTTAACAGATAATTGTCGTATTGGCAGACACGACAGCAGTCGGCGAATACCATACAAAAACTCTAGAAGCTGCTAAGAGTAGAAAAAGAAGTTGCTTACAATATCTTCAACGAACGCAACTTTTCTCCATATAAAACTTCTTAAATTGATACACAGGAATAGTACAGGGATTTTAAAAACTTCGGGTCGTCTACTGTTATTAACCGTACCTCCTTGTATTCTGTGAATGTTTTTTTTTTCATTTCCAAAAAAAATTGAGACTAAAGGACAGGTACATTCATTTTTAAGAAACTCAACCTTGTTTTCTTTGCAATTCCATGGAAGATCCCCATATACTATTTTTTGAATTGATGGAGTACAGGGTGATTCAGAAAGAACAGGGTGGTGTGCGGAATTTTAAAGATTTTACCAGACCTTCAGCTTATCTACTTGTGTTCTTTGAAGTTTTTTTTTTATTTTCGAAAAATCTTGGATATAAAAGAAAAGTTTTTTCTTAACAATGTCATGGAAGAGTATTTTATTTTATTTTGGGATTCCCAATTAGATAGTGCTAAAAAAATATTTGAAGGATCTTTCGTTTAATAAAGATATGTTAAGAATTTTATAGATATGTTTTTATGTTTTCATCAGCCAACTTCTACCTGCTAATATATTTAAAAGCAGTTAAATTTCAAATTTATTATAACCAATTTATCGTTGGAAAACGAAGATCGCAACCGATCTTAGATTAAACTTTTCATTATATTACGCACAAAATTCCTTAATTGATTTCATTTATCTTAATTTACGTTCATTATTTATAAATAGATATTAATACATACTCTTTTACTTTTTTAATCAAGTATATAGTATATTTTTTAAAAATGTAGATTTTCAAAACACACTCGTTCCTAAATCGGGTTTCAATATGTTAACGTATGTAGTATGGTACACGCGTTCTAACGAAAAAAAGTCTGCTAAAAACCATATAAATTACTGTATACGACATTTTTTTTTTTTGATCTGGTAATACAATTTTTTGTTAGTCTTCGAATAATGCGATGAATTGAGAGCGAGCGAGTTTAAAAAGTAGTCAGAGTAGAGAATTATGTTAGTTGTTAGTAGAAAGAATTACAGAGAGGTATAATGAGTTCACTGCAAATGAAAGTAAAACAATTTCGAAGGATACAATTTGTTATGTTTACATCAAAATAATGAAAATCCAAAAGTCGAAATCTAAATCGATAAGAAAGAATGGGTAGTGAAATGGAAATTCACAATCGAATTTGTAGGTCGAATAAGAAATTGATTGATATTGGAGAAAAAGTTCAATTCATCAGATTATTACAATTAATACACGCTAACAATTACATACAACTTGACGACAGTACTTATTACGATTAATTGAAAAAAATATACACACAATAAACACCAAACGCCAATTAAATTTCAATTTAGGTTTATATATATATATTTGTTTGTTTTTGTTTCTGCTTTTTTTTTGTTTTTTTGTTTAATTACATTTGTTTAGTTGAATTACAATCCAAATGTTTTAAAAGATAGGAGGAGAATAGAAAGAGAAATCGATATTTGATAATGAAGTTACGACGTATAGTGACGTAAAAAGAAAAATCAGAACCAAATCATAATGCTTATAGAAACGTTTGAGCCAATATGGCACCACTATTTATGCAAAACTATAGACGACTGATTATGTTTTCTTTTTTGATCGGGTTTTACTATGCAACATAAAAGTTGTTCGAAATTTTAAAGAATTTTTTTCTGTTTTACATTAGATAATTACAATAATAATAACAACACAACAAACACAAAGCGTGCAACATGAGAAATGAGCGCTTTAATCCAAAGCTGCTGGAATGATTAAAAAAGATAAAATAAAAATAAATAAAATAAATAACTAAAATATAATAAAAATAAATTCAGTTTTTTAATTTGACAAAAATGTATATATTATAATTTATTCGAAGGTTTGTGAAGGTACTAATTAAAATTACACCCTTTTCAAGTGCAAATACAAAATTTTTAAATAAAATAATCTCAACAAAAAAAAAAATTATAATTATTATAATTATTAACAATTAACTAAGACGTTTAGTAATGAATGTATAAAGATGGTGTAATTTTATTTAATACCCATTTGGTAAGTAAGGCCTTTTAAGCAGGATCAGGCAGGAAAGGGTAGCGTTTAAGAATTTCAATTTTTAAAGTCTGTACGAATTAATTTAGTATTATATAATTTTGTTTAAATTAAAGAAAAGTATGACCAATATTTTTAGTGTTTATTTTATTTTAGAATTATGGTTAGGATTTTTTTAAATAATAATCGAATTATTTTAAAAT
>NW_017536518.1:756261-774239 GCF_001853355.1 Bactrocera latifrons | reverse complement strand
TTTGTAAGTGTTGTTGTGAAATGTGCGTGGGCTAATTTGCTTGCCGCCAGTGTGTTCGTTGGCATGTCATATATGCAGTGTATTGTGTTGCGGAAGTCGCTGTTGGGTGTTGGGCAGGTGCGTGGCTAGTTGGGCTGCGTGCAGGGGCATGTGATGTGATGGATCTGTGCGGTTTTTCTTAACGTTGCCAATGATTTTCCTACACTTTTTTCGGCATTTGTGCAATTTTTCATTGTGTGCGCATGCATGTATGGAATGTGGGCGGTTGAAGGGCTTTCTTTGGTGGAGTGCTGATGTTGGTAGCTGGGTTTTAGTTTTTGTAAATTTTCAATATTTGTTTGTCTGATTGTTGGAGTTGGGCTAATTTGATAATGTTTATTTAGATATTGCATTTTTGCTGTGATTTTCTCATGTTTTCCTAATGTAATTGGTGTGTGATTGCTTAATTTGCATTGCATTAAAAATCAAAATAAAATTTCATACACTTTTTTCTTTGAAGCAAACAAAAAAATTGCATTGGTTCAATTATTACATATTATTTTTGATTTTTTTCAATTACTTTGCTTATAGTGATTTGATTTGCATAATTTTTAGGTGAAATAAATTATTCGAAATAGCAAAATTTGATTTGTTTGTATGGATGAGCGGCAAAAGGAAAACGAAAACACTTAAAATAAAGTAATGGAACTTTAGTAGTTAGTTTAAAATACTTATCATAAAGTGTTAAATTTTATTTTTTTTGTAAAAAGTATTTTTTACCAGCCTTAAACGCTGTTTGTTTTACGATACACACGCGTTTACGGTATTTAAAGGAAATATTTTTTGTTAGCATTTTCTTTTTTTTTTTTTTTTGATTTTTTTCTTGCAGAAATTTCATTTTGATTTGGTGTTTATTTGCTACGATTTACTTGTATAGTTAAAAGAAAAAAATAATAGTTTTTTTCATAGTTTAAAGCTAATTGATAATTTCTATAATTAAAAATAAATTTAATTAAATTTTGACGCTAGTTGTAGCTATTTCGTATTTTAGTTGATCGTTTTCGTTATGAACGATTTATAAACGTAAAAGTTGTTTGCTTGTTAAAATTGTCTCACCTTCGACCCTTTTCATTTTTTAACGTGCCCCCATATTTGGCTCTTGTTCCAATCAAGTCTATTATCTCAGGTATACAACTTGCAAAAATCGCCTGTGTTCAGTGTGAGAAATGAATTGATAGTGAAGAGTTTGAATAAAATTATTTCTTTCATTAGTTTTTATTTTTGGATATTTTTTGTTAGTTTTTTTTAACGTTGGACGCTGAAAACGAAATTTTATTTGTTTATGCTTTGTTTTTTAGTTATTATTTTTTGGTATTTTTTTTTTATTTTCTTGCTGGTTTTGTAAATGTGCTACATATGGAACCCAGTACTACTGGCAGCGCTTGAGGTCCCTAGCTAATTTGCAGATCTTTTCGCTTTGATAATTTAGTTTTATTGTGGTTTTTGATCTTGTTGTAAAAGCAATGTGTACAAATGTTCAGTTAAATATTTTTAATTCTATTTTTTCTACTTAAGTATAAATAAAAAGAATTTTAGTTATATTTAAAAAAATGTTTTCAACAACATAACCCTTTTTGTTTTAAGGTTTCGCATAAAAAATGTATAAAAAATACTATTTTCATCCAGTGAATTCATTGTAACGACTAGAAGAGACTAAGGAATCATGACGAATGTGCTCTGCCGTTAAGTATTAGAGAATATGATACGAAAGGAAATTGGAAGTTTCACAACTCGTTGCTGGACTTGCGTCGCTCGTGTAAACAAAATGGGCAACACCAAAAGAGAATTTGTCCATAATGAGCAGCAAAAGTCTACGCAGGAAATCTCAGACTTAGCCGCGTGAACTATTTAGAATAGTACTTCGCAAATAGTTGATATAAAGAACAAATTCAAAACATTTTTTACAAAAGAAACATTAATTCATTAACTCTAACTAGACGGAACTGTGTAATAATGCAAAGGAAGTTGAATGTTTTGAAATCCTTAAACCACATTTTGTACTTTTTGGTTTTTGAGAATTGTATCAGGACTTCCAAAACTGCAATATATTGTAAAAATTGCGTGGAGACTAAAACATACATACAGTCCAACTTATCAGATTTTTGCGGCTATATTTGCCGGTTCGGTCTCTCGAAACCCATAGAAACAGAAATTTCTGGTAGCGCTTTCGTGTATTTAACCGGTTAAATAACCGATAATAATGATTATCAGTACATTGTAAAAATTAGCGTGAGAACTAAAACAAACACACACACTGTTTAACACCGACTTTTGGGGTTCGATTTGCCGATTCAATCGAAACGAAACTCACAGAAACAGAAGTTTCTGGTAGCGCTTTTTTGTAACTAGCTGGTAATATAACCGGTAACTTCACCGGTAGCAATAATTATTATAAAGAAATATTAAGAATTTTTAACACTGAACACATTGCTTGAATTTTTTAAATCACTTTTTAAGAAAATATTGACCATTTGCAACTAATATCACCTGGTATTAAAGGCCTTCGCTCTGTTCAAAGCAACGCAGTGAGTGAAATTTTATTTGTTTTCTTCTTCAGACAGCTTACGAGTTTATACCAAAATGGAACAAAGTGTATTATATACATACATTGATACATACTTTAATATGCGTTATTGTAGTGTAATGCTAACGAAATAAGAATAATCATAGAACTATTTATATTTAAAATTCGAATGAAAATGAAATTTTCAAGTAAAATCGAACTCAACAACGGAATTACTGTGATTAGTTGTACCTACATAAACGAGTAGTTCAAAAGAGTAAGTATGTAAATCCAACAGTTTTCAGAGTACAAGTCAATAAAAAATTTAGTTTCGTAACAGTGTAGTTTTCATTTAAGATATTTTTGTTAAGCTAGTGGCTAAATTTTGCATAAAGGCGTTGATTTCTTGGGGGGATGTGTTTTATTTTAGAGCTAACAAAACATTCGAACTATAAAAGGTTGTGAATATAGTTGTATAATTGCGAGTATATTTTCATTTAGACATATTTACAACGGAGTTTAAAAAACAACAAATTTGTGGCTGCTAAAATATATGGTAGAAATTTTTACTTGTATACCTAAAACCTACTACTAATTACTGCTGACTATAAATTTTTGCTTAATTAAGATTGCTGAAATCTAATGGTATATTCACCTACCAATACATATATGTATATATCATAAAATATAAATTTTTTTATATTTCTTGCACCTCAAGTTTGCTAAAAAAAAACTAAGCTAGTTTTCTAAAACAACACTACCCTAACGATAATGACGGTAAACACAATGGAGTGTGGCATAAAAAACTAAAACAGGGTGCACTTTACTTGTGGGTGAGTGTGCGCGCTTGGCTAAAATGATTGCTTTAAATGACCTAGGCAAAGATAATATTGTGAATAATTCTAGAAAAAAATCAACTAATCGATGAAATTTTGGTGGAGTTAGTTGAGTAGGATATTATAGGAGTTTAGGGATAAAAAAGGTATACTTAATGATGACATTGTATGATTTGGCATAGTTGCTTGAAATTTTTGCTAGAGACAGTTGTAAAATAAATCTGTAGCTCTTATCAACATGTTGTTGTTGTCTTTTATAATATATTATATCGTAAGCTAAATAAAATAATTTTTGTTAACTTTTCACCTGACTTTTTCTATGCGTGGCTGCGGCATACAGTACGAGCGAACGAACGAGAACGAACGAATGAACGAACGGTGCAAGCAATAAAATTGAACTCAATAAAAATATTTTATCAATAATAATTTGTACACTATTTTTTGTTTTGCTTTGTTTTTATTATTAATTTACAAGAAAAATATATACGCTATAAATTATTGCTAAATATGTAAGTATATATTTCAACGGTGTAAATACGACTGCGTTAAGTAACAGTATGCAAAGCTACAGCATCATCAAACTCTAAAAAAACTTGTGAAATTGTTGTACTTATACCCAGGAATTGTGAGAGGGAAAATTATTTAACAAAAACAGAATCCTATATATATATTTTTTTTCATTTTCAAACAATAAGCAAATTAAAGGCAGTTTGTATTAAATCGGGTACTTTAACAAATCGCACTAAAGTCGGGTAAAAGCACAGCGTTAAAATTCGTATAAAATCGGTAAGTACAAAATCAAATGAAAAAATTAGTCTTTAAGAAAAAATAAATAAATAAATGAAAGTAAAAAAATATAAATTGTGTTTTTATGATTCTTACAAATATTATCTCATCAATGTATTTATAAAATTTCAATTTTAGCTTTAATATAGTTTTGATTTCTTTCTTTCTCGCTGCATTCTCATGGCAAAACTTGTCGGTTTTCGTATCACCTTTGCTAGAAGTCCGTTTGTTTTAGAGCGTGTACGAGTACAAGTGTTTTTAGTATGGACGAAAAGCGTTAAATTGTACTACTTTTTGCGGAAAATACAGAAAATATGTGGCTATTTTAAATAATAAATAATTGTAAGACTTCTTCGAATGCCTAGCTATAAATTCGTTTATTTAAACTCTGAAAAATTATATATTTTTTTCCTTTTAGCTTTAAATAAATCTAAAGAAGTACGATTATTAGGAATATTATTACATATGGATATCTATCTCAATGACATTCTCCTATGGAAGACTTATTAAGGTACTTTCTTATTTTATTTTATTTTATTTTTTTTTTTTTGCAAATAAAATATATACATGAATACGAAAAGAATCAAAGAATAAATTACCGAGAATAAACATTTTCAAAATTTACTAGAACAATAAAGCAATACGCTATAGGCAATAGCGTAGACATTAACCGCAATGTTAACAGTTTTTATATCTGAATTAGGTGATGCCTTCATGTAGGTCTGTACCAGGTACAGTTGAGAATATTTATTATTTTAAGAGGTTATATCCACTTGTGAATTTCTAAAAATCATTTTTTTTTTGCAAATATGTAAATATGTTGATCCGATATATAGTTTCGGAGATATGAAGTGTTTTTAACTGAGAGTATGCGGCTCTCAAAACTTAATCTCGAAACGCTGTTTTCATAGTCGGTATAACAACAATTCATTTTTTGGAGAGTACTTGGATACACGAATTATGCTGAATGCGTTTCCAAACACGGCAAATCTTGGGTTGTGGAAGAGTTAACAACAAAAACATAAAGTTTATCACACTCAGGCAGTATCTAAATAACGGGTGATCCAAATAGAGGTACGTTATTAAATAGCCATTTTTTACAGATCACACATGAGTCTCTTTAAGCTGTTATGTTATTTTTGTTCACTACTGTTTCGAATTTCCCCGTGGAAGGATTTACACGTGAACAACTTTTACAAATCGTTAAACTTTATTACGAAAATTCATGATCTGTAAAGAATATTTTTCTTAAGCTTCGCTCAACTTATGATCGACATAATCGCCTTACTGAGCGTACTATTCGCAACAATATCATCCTTCTTGAGACCCAGCATTAACTATTTGAAAATATTCGACCGAATAGAATACTTCCAGCACGCAGTGAAGAAAATATACCAGCCGTAGCTGAGAGTGTGAACGAAGACCGTAGAGAGTGGATTCAGCGCCCTTCGAAGCAACTCGAACTGACGTATAGGACGACTTGAAGCTTTTAACTATGAGATCTTAAATTGAAAGCATAGAAAATACAACTTTTGTAAGATGAAGCCGCTCGACCTTTTCAAGCGATATCGATTCACTCTATAGTCTCTTGCAAAGTTCCAAGAAGATCCAATATTTTCGAGTCAAATTTAGTTTAGCTACGTATTAATGGCTCAATGGGTATGTAAACAAGTAAAATTGCCGCATTTGGGACGAAGAGCAACTTGAAGAGATTCAAGAGCTGACATTTTATCCAGAAAAAACAATGGTTTAGTGTGGCTGTGGAATCATCACGAGAACGTAACCGTCAAAGGCGACCGTTATCGAGCCACGATAACCGACTATTTGATGCCTCAAATTGAAGCCACTTCCCACACATCGCATAAATCAATGGATTGATTGAGAAAACACTTCGGTGAACAGATACCGTGTGATATTACATCGTTAAATATCTTTCCGGTGGGAATATGTAAAGTCTAAAATCTATGCGGACAATCCCGCTTTGAATCAGACCTTGGAGCGAAACCTCATTCATATCATTCGCCAGTTTCAAGTCAAAATGCTCGAAAATTGGACTCAATGGAAGGACCATCTGAGACGTAGCCGCGGCCAATATTTGAGAGAAATAATCTTCAAAATATAAATGCCAAAGAATGCTGTTTCGAACGATAATAAATAGTTCACATTAAGTTTTAAGTTTTTTGTAAAGTAGGGAATCTGGAAACGGACCACCCATTAAAATAAAATGAAAGAAGTGAGAACTTTATTAACAGTGTACATAGGCCGGTCACGAAATTTTTTGAAGATTATTAGAGACAAGAGGAAAATTTATTTTTTAGGTGAGTTTTGATCAGCAAAGTTTGAAAATTGTATTATTCCCAACTTCTAATATTCTCAGAGTTTTTACTTAGTTAAAAGTATTTGCTAGGTTGCCTCAAATATGTAGAAGTTTTCGCATGCGAAATAAGCTTTTTTTGGTTGGGTTTTGGAAATCATTCTTTATACTTATACTTTTTAGTGCGCAAAATTATAATATTATGCAATTTTTAAATTTAAAAAAATTATAGAAAGTGTGAAATAAAAGGTGTAACTGCAGAATTGCCATATTTTCAATACATTCCCTGATAATAGTTGTCTCACCGGATAACAAATTTGTATTTCTAATTATTTATCTTTATTTTTGCGTGCTTTGTTTGAACTACGAAAAAACTCATAATATAACTCATATTTATATTAAAATTAACTAATAAAACTTGATAGGAACATATTCATAACTAAAGCGAGGTGATGGTGTATGTATGCATAGTTATATTTGGAATAACAAGCATTTGTATGTATGTTATGTGGAGTGGAAGCGTGTTTAGGAATGCACGTTGGGTACAAAATTTTATTAACAACGATTTTTATTGCAGAATGAAAACATTTAGAAAGCAAATGCCAGTCTTAATTTGCAGAAGTGAGCACGTTTACAATAAATATAAATGAAATAATAATTTTAAATTAAAAATAGAAATTTTATTTTTCAAAAAAATTATACAAAACTATTTTTTAGTGTTTTTAAAAAATATTATTTAATGTTTTTTTCTTATTTGCCACCTAAAAAAATGTATATGCATATATATATATTATTGTTTGAGTTGAAGCAAAAATGTAAAATAAAAAAAGCTTTTGCTTTTAAAAGCCTTTTATATTGCGTGTTATACATTTGTATGCTAATTTCTGTAACTAATTACATTTTTCCAAAATTATACATATTTATAAAAATAATTTGTTGAATTTTAATTATTTTTTCTGATTTGCAGGTGTTCACACTAACGCTGATATGCCTTACAAAAATAGCTCTTAGACTAGCAAATTGGTTACCGCCTCGCTGCTACTTAGACGTTATGTGGAGAGTGGAGTGGAAAGTATATGTTTATCTATATATGTAAAGCCGAACACATATAGAAAGTATTAGAAACACATGCCGCCAAGAAACCAATGCTTTTCTGATCAACGCTGGTTTTCTAACTAATTTTCATTTATTTGTTTTTGTTGTTATTTTCTTCATTTCAGTTAAATGAAATTGGAAATACATAAACGGTACATTGAAAACAAACTAACAGTAATTTTTTGCGTTGGATTTGGGTAAGCATTCTATAGAGAAAATGTTGTTGGTTCATAATATGCGCACAAGGCTGTCAAAAGGTATTGTAAATGCTTTTTCACTTTTCACAAAAAAAAAAAATTGTATTTTTTGTTAAAAATTTCATTGCATTTGCGCTTGTGTTTGCAACTTGAGTTTGCATTTGCAGAGTTTTATGTTGATTTCAGAGTAGAAAATACAAATCTCAAGTGTTTCAGCGAAAGAGAAAGAAATCAAAAGTATACAAACGTTAAAGCAAATGAAGAACGAAAAAAATTAAAAATAAAATAAAAAAATATTTTTTGTAAAAATATTTATACTAAAAGTTCACTAAATTTAGTAAGCTAATTGAATTGTATATATATTTATTGTATTTTGGATTGTTCAGTTTATGCGATAAAATTCAAATTGAGTGAGTCAAATGAATTATTTTTCAGTAATTTTTAATTTTTAGCTTAAATGCTTACTTAATCACTTATCATACTAATTAAGTAATGATGTAGTATATTTGGTTTGGTTTGGTTTATTTTTTGTTTCTGTATGTGGGTAGTAATTGATTCATAGTATATATGTATGTAGTATGTAGGTATAGTTTAACGCTAGAGCGGTACAACGCAGTGGTTGGTGTACCTTTTTCTAGGATCCTTGCTATATGTTCCACCATATTTGCTTCTTTGCGCTGCCAGTTCAGTGATTTCTGGTATCCAACTAGCGAACACAGCCTAAAGTTAACACACATATACATTTATATAAATTCATATAATTATGTACAAATATACACGGGAGCGGGATAGGTAGTACAAAGTTCAAAAAACATTTTTTTATATATATTTTTAATAGAAAAGACGACAAGGCCTTCCGTTAAAAAAAAAATATATTATATTTTTTATATAATTTTTTATTTTTTATAGTTTTCGGAAATCACAAACACTCGCAGTTTTTACCACTTATACTACTAATAGTGACCTTTGTTGTTGTAGTGGCACATATGTATTTCTTGTATTTGTATTTACACCTAAACATGTTAATGGGTGCCTTTTTACGTAGACATCGCAAACAGCTGTGGGCAGCGTAGCAAATATACACATATATAAACCTGCTTACATACACTAACGCACATACACACACAAATTGCGCACGTTGCACGCACACAAACCCACACACCAACACTTTTATAATTTATTATTCGTTTTTTACTGCTACATATTTAAATAGAATACTCATTACTAGTAGAAGTCCTGAGGAAATTTAATTTAATGAAAAAAATATATTTATTTTCTATTTACTGAGTAGAGAAGGCAAAATAGTGAAAAAGATAAGTGGAAAAAATTGAATTCACTTCAAATACTTTTACACTGTAATTAATATGAAATTATTACTTTTGTTTACGCTAAAGAGGCGCCGCTAAAACGTGGTTGTATTGGTGATTGCATTTTACAAATTCATTTTTTTATTTAATATATACATTTATTTGTTTTACGTGTGTTATAGTTACTGTGAATGCGCCTATATATTTAATGCTAAATTTATTAATGAAAACCCTAAGCAGTTTCATAGTACATATGTAGGTGTGCAGCAGTACGTACTGTACAAAAGACTAAAGAAACAAACACTGTTTTACTGTTTTGGTTGCTTTCATAATACTCAGCTATTGCAAATACTTACACTGTACGATTAGGTTTGAAATCTTCAATAAACTATTATATTATTTTCTCAAAAGTGCTTTTACTTAATAATGTTAATAAAAAAAAAAAAATACTTGAGTTATTTACAAAGTACATGTATGCAGCTTAGATGCACATTTGGGGTGGAGAGAGACGATAGAACGTAGAGTAGTAGATGAGCGAGAGCGCAGTTTAAAGAAAGTGTGAAATGAATGTGAGTAAGTGCATACCAAAATCAATCGAAAATATTGCATATTAATGTAATGTATTAAACAGAAGCAGAATTTTTTATTACAGTGTAGTTAGTCGTGGATGGCAATAATGTTGAAAGATTCAAAATAAAATGTCTACTTATAGCTAAATGAGGAAGGCATTGTAATGATTAAAATAGGATTTTTACGCCTTTAAAGTTTACTGCAATATATTTGTATGATAATCATTAAAAAGGATGAGACACATTTGTTTTCCTGAAAACCGATTCTTTTAAATACTCTCATAAGAGCATTTTGTTATTTACTAGTATACACTGGGATGTGGTGTGATATCAGTAATAAATTGAGAATTGGTTTTTATTAAATTCATTATTATAACATTATCCCAGAGAAATCTATAATTATTTATTTTATACAAATAGTAATGAATGATTTATAGAATATACATCTTAGTTAATTAAGACCCTTTTGTTAAAACATAAGAGAGAAATTTCGCCATAAGCCAACAGCGGTTTGAAATTCTTTYTCTATAGTAGAAGGAGTAGATTGTAACAGCATTTGCTGCTACTATTTTTTGACGTATGGAGATCTTAAATTGAAAGCAAGGAGAATATAGGCTTTGCAAAGACTGAAGTCGCTCGACCACTTTAAGTAAAATCGCTTCGCTCTATGGGCTCTTAAAAAGTTCCGAAAGGATCCGGCGATTGGGTGTGTAAAAGAGAGCAACCTGAAAAGTTTGGTTTTCAACAAGACGGCGAGCAAACGTGAGCAGATAATTTCACGTTTTTGACCGGCTTGTGGGAATATGTAAAGTCTAAGTCCATAAGAAAAACATTACACGTGTCATTCCATAGTTTTCAGTCGAAATATTCGAACTAGTCATCGAAAATTGAACTCAACGAATGGACCATCTGAGAGAATGGACCATCCAAGGAATGTTGTTTCGAATGATAATAAACATTCCCTAATCAATTTGAAGTTTCTGTGATTTTTCTTTAAAAAAGAAGGGAACCTTGAAATGATGCACGCTATATATGTACAAGGTCCATTCCAAAGTAAACAGGGCTCCCAGGTGGTGCCATCTATATGTCGACTGTTGCGTTATATAGATATCTTTATCGATTGTCCATATTTTCATCGATTGGAAATGAAGTTATTGCGTTTTAAGTTCTAGTATGTCTGTGTTATCTGTGCGAAAATGAGCTTCGAACAAAGAGCCATCATTAAATTTTTTTTTTAAATTGGTAAAAATTGGTTATGGCGACGATTGCCTAACCCGTAGTAGAGTGTGCGAGTGGTTTCAACGTTTTCAAAGTGGTCGGGAGGACGTAAATGACGATCAACATGCGGGCCAATCAAAATCCGTGATCACCGTCGAAACTATGCGTGAATTCATCAAAAATCAGCCGAAGTCATTATTGAAATTCATGGAAATGGAATTGAACTTCTCGAAGACATTGATTTATCGCAGTTTGTCCGCACATTTGGGCTTACGAAAGGTGTGTGCACGGTTTGTTCCTCACAAATTGACTCACGACCAAAAGTTGAACTCATCGATCGACGCTTGTGACCGATTATTTGACCAAAAATTTTAACCATTTTAACCATTAACCACTCCACGTATTCACCTGATATAGCCCCATGCGGCTTCTTTCTTCCCAAAACACTCGTTCGACATTCTTTTGGACCGTGTATTAAAGCAGAATGAGACTATTTTGAATAAAATATATTGCTTCATTTGTTCTGTTTTATTTTAAGTCCTGTTTACTTTGGAGCACACCTTGTACATATTTAAAATCAGGCTATCAAGAACACTAATATCTAATATTGCAACTATTTCAGTTAGATTTTCCGGTTTTGCTTTTCAGGTAGTTTTCATAACTATATAAACAAAATTTTATTTTCGAAATTTTAAAAGTGTTAATTTTATTTTCTGGGTGCTTAATTTTGTTATTTCAATATTTTTTTCGGAAACATTCGATGCGTGACCAATAATTTTATATCACATAAACTATTAAAATGCACATATGATAAATGAAAATGATAGTAGATATATGCTATATTATATTTTAATAGTATAGATATAATTTTAGAGTTATTAAAGTTATTTTTATATATAATAATAATTATTATAAATGAGGTTTTTAATGAAGAAGATGAATGGGTAATACGATCGTTAGAAGAGTGTACTTTCTACACTGGTATGTCTACTGTATAGATTGTATTTATCGAATGTCCAAGGTAATATAGTATATATTATATTTTTCTAGATAAAGGCTTTCTGTTAAAGAAATTATTTTTGAAAATAGTACTAAGCGCGTATTTTTGTTCGATGCCTTCATGATTCTCCCCATAGCTAGGCTTTTTATGGTATAAAATGCTAAGGCCTCAAAAAGTATGAATTTTGAATTTGTAACATACTAAAGCATTTTCGCGTCATATATATAGGCGATTTGAAGTGTTGAAAACTTTGAAAATTCAATTTAAAATTTTGTTTCATTCAGTTGATAGATAGATTTTATAAGGATTGTGCTTGAAATCTTATGACTTTCAAATACTCAGTTTATGTCCAAATTTTATTCATGAAATGCAGAAGTTGTAAATGAATCTAGCTTAAAAATTCAACACTGTTATATTCGCTTTAGAAATATGGCTTTAAGCACTCTGCAACGTTAATTTCACAATTAGGAACATGAAAATCCATTGAATTTAAGTCTAAGACATAATAAAACTTATACTTTTGGACAATGTGAATTATAAACAGATTCTAAATATATTGAAATTTACCAAAAAAAAAAAAAAAAAAAAAAAAAAAAAAAAAAAAAAAAAAAAAAAAAAAAAAAAAAACAAGTGTGTATCTTCTATATTACACATACAGGTATGTAAAAGAGTATGAAAATGTATATAACGATGACTCTCAGTGTGAACGAATAAGTCACAGACTGTACCAATAACAAATTCGAAGTAAAAACGAAACAAATGACAAAATAACGGTTCTCAAAATTATATATGATGATGCTATGAAACAGGTTAAATACGTTCTTCATTACAGAATGCTAAACTTACTTATTTAATGATAATAGTTTAGCGAACAAACGGCTTGAATGTATTAAAGGATACACGAAAATAACTGTATGCTAAATAACTGTGAACATAATACAACTATGCAACGAAATATAATGATTATATTTTTATCCTTTCAAACTTAAAATGTGATTTTGCGGCTAGAAGGCTGTGTGGAGCCACTGAGATGAATGAGAGGTAGAGGCAATGGCGCATAAACTGAAGTATGAACTGTAGAATACTACAACAAAAATACTGTAACTTGAAATATACGCTACTACCATATGAAAAATACTGTATGCTATGAATAACATCTTTAAATACTTAGAACAGAACTAGAAAATTAGAATACTAAAAATTTACATAAACATTAATATTTAACATGTAATTACTGGCAATATAACTATGTATATTTATATTATGGTGGCGCTTACATCATTTTATGGGATTCACTTCTTGGACAAATATTTCATATTTTTTTCATAGTAACTAGTTATATTGATTGTGAATTAATTTTAATTTGTTGGTGATGTGTTCAAAGCAAAACTGTTAATAAAACATACATATATGTAAAGTATAGTGGACGTAACTGAAACAAAAGGGTAACAGACTAATCGTTACACAAAAATAGGGCTAATTAAAAATACGCCAGACTCGAGAAAAACTTCGACAATTAAAGCGTTGGCTTTATACATTAGAGCTGCTTGCTTGCTAAGCGTATATATATTTTAGGAAGAAACGCTTGATCTTTAGTTAATAAATTCACATATATATTATTGAGGTATAGGCACCGTTATATACTTAGTGTTAATCAGCAAAGGGTTACGAAAGCGGAAAGAGATATCGCGTTTTTCTTAATTATTGTATTTAAGGAAAAAAAATTATATGATATCAAATTATGTAAATAAAATTTCTTAAAATAAATAAAATGTTAAAAAAATGCCTAAACAATAAAATTAAAGTGGAATTTATTTAGCGAATGTGTGTTGTATATGTTCATAGAGCTATGCTAATTTATCTTGTTTCAATGTAGAATTAAGGAAATGCACTTCCATGCAATTAATTTTAAAAAAGAATGTTTTAAAAATTTTAATTAATTAATTAAAAATAATAATTAGCTAGACACACTTGCTTGTTTAATTCAACTTTAATTGTTTGTAATTACAAAAACTATAAAAGACTGCTAGTTCACTTTATAAATAAAAGCGGCTCATTTTTAACCAGTTTTGAAAAGTTAAGAAAAATAACAAAGATAATTAAAAAAATTAATTTTAGAGTTAATTTTGAATACATTGCTTTTTTCGTATTTTTCTTTCATTAAAAACTTTCTCTATGTATACAAAAAATGGGTTGCAAATAGTGCACTAAAAATAGCTGAATTATTATTTAAATAAGCGGTCATCGCACTCGCGGCTAGGTCGCTGTTAACAGCCATAACTTCGAAGTTGTAGAGAATTTCATCTTTTTTTGAAACCAGAATTAACACCAACAACTCGGACTCGGAATCCAACGCAGAATAACTTTTACCAGTAGGTGCTACTTCAGACTAAGTAGGCAATTGAGGAGTAAAGCCCTCTCGACGAACAAAGACCAAATTCTACAAGTCTCCGTCCTGCTATATGATGCAGAGGCATGTACGATGACAATATTTGATGAATCGGTGTTACGAGTTTTCGAGAGGAAGCTTCCATGCATTGACAACGGCGAACGATGGAACGATGAGCTGTACGAAATATACGATGACATTGACATAGTTCAGCGAATTAAGACACACCCGCAACGTCATGTCGTGCGAATAGATGAGAACACTCCAGCTCTGAAAGCACTCGACGCAATACCCCCCGGGGGGAAGCAGAATTAAAGGAAAATCTACACTCCGTTGAAAATAAAAGGTATAGAAAGATCTGGCTAGACTTTGGATCTCTAATTGGCGCTAAACAGTTCTAAACTATTTTATATATTACTACGTATTGCAAAAAAACCATTATGCAGAACCAAATATTTGAAAAGAAAAACGTTTGCCACCATCATGCCTAATTATAGGCAATTTATTTATTATTTTTATTTAGAACAATTAAACCATTCTATAAAAAAAATTTAAAAAATTAGTCATGGTAATAGCAGTCTTTTACAGCTTTGGCACTAAAAATATAACTAAAACTGCGCATACACAAATGAAAACCTGTTTCGCTATATACTTATAATTATTTCAGTTCATTTTAGCGAAAAAAAGATATTCGTTATTATGAAAGATCGGATGCCATAGTAATATGTAACAGTTAGGTATTCAAAAAATATTTTTGTCTGGTATAATTACTTTGATGGAAATTTGAATTTACTATATACGAGTAAGTAACTATATATATTTATGTTGTGTGTACGAAGGTATCATAATATTTAGTATATATATTTATTTGTACTTTTATTGCAATAAATTATTTATTGATATTATTTGTAGACAGTTTGATTTGCTTTAGACTACCTCTTTCCGTGTTCTCTTTTCAGTTCACCGCCATATTTATTGCCACTACCAACGAGCTCTATTATTTCCGGTATACTGCTGGCAAACATTGCCTAGAATTTCATATGATATATTTATATGTGTACACGTTAAATAAATGAGTATGTGCTTAGATAAACATATAAGTGGTTTCTTATTTTTCAATATTTTTTGATTTTTATGCTTAATTGTTGGTTAGTTCAGTTTGTTAGAAACTGTAAACACTATATTTTTTTTATTTTGTATGTTATTTATCTTCTTTGCTGCCTGTGTATAATTTATTATTTATTAAGAAAGTATTGTTTTATACTCAAAGCACACTTTTGCTCAGAAAGTAACAAAACGGTTTTCAAATATTTTTGAAGATTCGGTAACCATTGTGGATACTTGCTAAATGTATAAAGAAAGTGAGTATTGTAATATTCATATATTAAACTGCAGTTTATAAAATATATACCGAGTAATACAGCCTTTAAAACTGGAGAAACTGTGTTTTTGAACAAGATTGGCAGTATTTCTCGAGAGATCTTTGGAATACAATTCTCAGAGACGTAGATGAAAGATTTTTTTTCAATTACAACTTTTTGAAAAAAAGTTTATTCGAAATTTTAATTTTTTTTTTTGTAAAAATGTCTGCCAAAAGTAAAATTTTCAGCTTTTTTCCTTCGCCTGAGTTCTAAGTTAAATTTTTAACTAAAACACGTACTTTTTTCAGCATAGTTTTTTTTTATTTTTCAAAAAATTTCAGAATTTTTTTGTTAATGGTGTATGTACCAAAAAAAGTTAGAATTTTTCATATTCATATTATTTATTATTTTATTTCATATTACATATGAGAAAAAAATTTTGAAAAAAAACCCCTTAAGTAAGAAAGCAATTTGTGTTTGGAGTGCGAACAATTTTCAAGGTCCTTTGTATCCTGAAAAAGTTAAGTTCGGTTAAGATATACAAGCCACATATAGACCTTCTGGTTCTTAGTAATACTAGTTGGAGATTAAATTTTAATTAAGGTAAAATGTTCGTCACTCAGGACGTCAATGCTTTTTTTGCGAGCTTTAATAGCGACTTGATGTCTAATTTTGATTTTTCATCTAGTCCCTTGAACTGCGAAACTGCTCGATATCTAAGAGCAGTTTTAGATAAAGCTGGACAGAAACAGAAAAAAAAGTTGCTGCTTAATAGCATTTGATTGAAGAATTTATATTGCTCAAAGGTTTTAAGAATAAAGCAATTAAGAATCCTCAGATTTATCTTCATCTCGAAAAACAAATTCTTGCTTTTGTTACTATATGAGCAAAAGGTATCTTCAAGGATCTGAAAATCTTATTCAATTGTTGCTAAATATATATATTATATATACTGTGTATTCGTTTTAAAACAACAAAAAAAAAAAAAAAACTAAAAATGAAAACGAATTGCATGCCTTAAAAGCGTTTATAAAAATATATTCATTTATTAACCTAAGAACTACGAAAGCAAAATTTAATTAAGGTTAAATACAAACAACATTTTTTTGTATAATTTCGGTTTAAAAAATTTTTATATTTTTTTTATTTCAAGTCAAATGTTGAAGCATGAAATAGAAAAGAAGGAGAGGGGAAGTGGTGAAGCATGGATTAAAAATGAAAAAAAAACCTGTGCACAAATATGTGTATGCTTGTCTCATATACAATTTGGAAAATGTAAATTTCGATAAGCTAAAAAATTATGTGAATAATGGCACTAAAAACGAGTTAGTGACGGATTTGGAAAATCATGAAGCCTTAACTAAATTAGTGACAATAAAATAGATGCTATAATTAACTCTCTAATTCTGGTTTTATACAATCTAATAGTAGTTGCATTGACTGTTTAACTATACGAATTAACAATAATTCGCCAAAACGTCAAAAACTGTGTTAATGTAAATAAACACTAAAATAGTTTTAGAAAAATATTTTTTAAAATTTTAATATTTTTAATGCCTTTGTTTACTTTTTTATTAAAACTATTGTGGAGACACTTTGGAAGTAATAAATGTAAGCTAAAGTGGAGAGTTTGGGTTCGCTATTGCTGAAAAAAATTAATAATTTAAATTTTTTAACAAATTATTACCGTTACACTAATTTTTAGACTAAATACGTCTATATAACTTTGTAAGTATTTTATTTGGGGAAAACGATTTTAAAGCTTTAGAAAAAATCGATATAAGGGAAACTATAAACTTCACTTCTTTGTTTTTGTAAAAACTTCCATTCACACCACTACTTTTTGCATTTTTATATAATGACTATTTTTTATTTTCTGCAATTATAGTTTGAACCAATTTTTTTTTCAGTGGAAAAGGAACTTTTCGGGATTTTAAATTGGGTATTTGGTAAATCATTCAATAATCTGCGGCTGCCATGCTAACCAACGAACAAAGCAAACAAACGGCAATGAGGAGAAAGCTCATTGCTACCAAAGCGCGTGTATGGTGGGTTTACCTAGAAAAAGCTTCAAAAAAGCTTTATATAACATGTTTTCATGGGCCACTAAGTTTTACTCTCTTTGGCGCTTGTTTTGTGGAAAAATGCAGGGTAATACTCTTAAGTTATAATTGGGTTTAAATATGGTGGACTGTGTTGTTGCGCTAAAATATTACCTCACACTTATAATATTTTTAAATATTGTACATTAACTCACGCTGTTAAATACATATTTTGTGCCCTCCAAATAATGCGGGCGCAACGTTTTCGCTGTTTAATTTTATTATAACCTAAGCTTTTCAATTTTTTTGGTTAAAGTTTTTA
>NW_017536518.1:714647-756238 GCF_001853355.1 Bactrocera latifrons | reverse complement strand
TTTTTTTTTTTTTTTTTTTTTGTAAACACTTTTTAAAAAATTTTTTTGTTATATTTTTTTCATAATTTTTTTTAGGTTTCAATTCGTTCCAATAAATTCGCACAATGTATTTGTATATGTGTGTTTATGTAAATGACAACTTACCAAGCCGACGAGTAGAAAGAACACAAGGAAGGTTCTTCCCAATACAGTCTCACAGTAAACGTCACCATATCCTACCGTTGACATGGTCACAATTAGGAAATAGACACAGGTCCAATAGGATAATCGATGAGCATTATTAAAATCCAGCGGATCGCCAGAGTTCTCCAGCTAAATTTTAAATAAATGCAGCAATGCAATTGAAGAAAACACGAAAACAAAAAAAAAATAGAAACGTAAAATCATAACATTGTAGATACATTGTAAACGCAAATACACTTATTGGCCAATACATTACGGATGGCAACCAAGCTACATTCAAATGCACTACAATTACAAAAAAAAAAAAAACAGGTTACTCCAAGCCCCTGACTATACTGAGCAGCTTATTCTATTATGCTATTTATTTTACAATCTACGGACTGTTGCTCGTTGTGCTAAGTCTGTTCATATTCAGATCTGAACTATTGGGAATATCACCGAAAATCTATTAAACTTTTTGTAATACAATGTACTGTATACTTGTATGTATTACATACTGGAAAGATTCGTTTGTTTGAAAAGTCGCAATATCGAGCTAACATTATAAATTCTATAAGCTAATACTCCATCGATAATTGATAGCATCGAACGAAAATTTATTACTCGTGGTCCAAATGACTGTCTGCGTTTTTAGTACTCATGAATCCACATACAGCGATCATTTGAAATAGTTCAAAATCGAAGGATCGAAATCCGTTATCTCATACACCGATACTAACAAAAGAGTTTGATTTCCTTTTCTACCCAACACTGATATGCAAAAACTTTGGTTGGCTCTTTTAATTTTGGAAATGCACCAGAAAGAACAGGGGACTTTTTTTCTGAAAGAACAAAGTACTGTTTGCAAAAAATAGCAAGATGTTTGGATTAAAATTTCGTAATTCGTCGGAATTTTTCTTCTGGATTGTTACGACTGTCAGTGATATCTGAGTGAAGTTATTCAGCAAAGAAGTAAATTTTGAATGAGAAATCAAATATCTGGTGGGGAAACGTCCAGAATGTTGAAAAGGCGATAATTGTTTGTCGTTAGCGAGTGTTTTTGATTGGTACAAATTATTCAAAGAGGGTCGTTTTGACGACGACCACGTCCAGAACGTGAATCTATATCAGAAATTGACTATAACAACTATTTCTAGGATTGGAAAAAAATTTACTACAATGGTAGTGTAGTGCTATGGGGGATTACTTAGAGAGGGACGCCATAGAAAGCCTAACAAGTTTTTGCTCATAAGTAGTAGTAAATTAACTTTCAGGTCGTGGTATTCATTATTTGTTAGGACAGAGTTCCTATGTATAAAGAGCAACCCCGACTTCAAGTAATGTATCAAATTTAAACCCATTGTATGGGTGAGAACGATTAAAGCGTAATTTTATTGAGATTAAACTGAAAGGATATTGCATTGATTTAAAGAACTGGTTTTCTTGTGAGTTATAAGATTTATGGGCTATATACAATCATTGATTTTGTCATCGCCAAAGCGAATTATTTATCGAAATGCTCTAAAGCGATGATTCTTATATCTTTTTGAATTATAGAAATATGGTATTCTCCGTAGTCTTGTAAAATACTATATTTTAAATAGTTAAGGTCTCTAGTTCCATTTTAAGTTTACCTTTCATCAATACATACGTTCTTTATGGTACTGGGAACAGTGTTTTAACTGGTTATAGTAGCAACTTTTACATTAAAAAAAAAGTATTTAATTGCATATCAAATGAAATATTTGAAAATATTCTCGGAAATTTGAACTTGATCCGACAATTTGTTTCAGATATATGATTTTATGATATGTTTACGATAAATTATTTTTGTTTTCCGATTTGGGATAATTTTAAGCAGAAAATTCATTTTCTGCGCCAGACACATTTTCTCGGAGGCACTCCTAGAGTTCGACTATGGAGTTAAGAGAAGCCCAATGTTTCAAAATGAATCATCGGTTATTAAAGTAAATTTTGTAAATTTTTTATTTAATTATTGAACAAAATTTTTTTTGAGGAAACTCACAAAATACTACATTCTTCCCGACTTACTAGTGACTTCTTTAAAACTAAAGCAAATGTTGCTTCATATATGAAACATTCAAACTATAAGCCAAGTTGCTATCCGTAATACCAAACCATATACATTTTAACTGTTTCAACTAAATTTTGATAATTATCATATTGATATATATATTCAACTACCAATGCTAATTAGTGATGCTGCAATTCAATTACGCGCTAATAAAAATAAAAATTTTACAATTTTTTTTTTTTTTTTACTTTTAATTACGTATTGCATGTATTTGCGTGTCATTACTGTGTATTACGTGTAGCTAAGTGATTTAGAAACATAGGCACACGCATGCGGCAATGTGCAAAAATGCTGTTGTAGTGGTGTAAACCGCGCTGTGTTCCCCTTACAGAACTAACTCCAAAACACCGGCCGACTTTGCAGCCAAGCGTCCAGCGTGCGGCACACCACCACAGCTTCGACGAATTATACTATTGGACTATTTATTGCAGTTTTTATGCATAAACGTACATATTTTGTTTCTTCTTTTTTACCTTCTTTTCGATGACCGTCAACACAATGAACAGCGCCTTTAACAGTGCGGTCGGCAGCTGCACACCAGGCGCAGCCACTGACGCGCTGCCACACATACGTAAATTTCTCTGGCTCTAATGGGCTGCTGCTCAAAGCGTTTGATGGCCATTTGGTTATTAAAAAAATATATAAGAGAGTGTGAAAATGCAAACAATAATGAAGATGAGGATTTTTACAGAAATGTCGATAGTACAAATGGTTGGAGGAAAACCATGGATGAAATACCAGGCAAATAATAATTAGCATAGTGACGAGTACACAGATGCTACAATAGCTATAGAGATACATAGACATAAATATATATATAGGTTTGTTTGTGTGTCCATACATACCAGATGTATTATGCCCGCTGCTGTTAACCATACAGATATAAAAATTGATACTAGTTGAGCCAAGCGTATCGAGCTCGATGTTTTTAGAACGTTTAAATATTGTAAAATATCCGGTACAGTCATGAGGCGTAACGCTCGAAGAAATCGGAGACCTGCGTGCGCGTAGTAGCATTGCAACAACCCATTTCGCGTGGCCAATTTGTAATACGTTGTTGTTGTTTTTGATTGGTTTTAGAGTAAAATCCATTGCATGCAGCCATTTCGATCACAGCCAACACATACAGGTGTGCGGTGCGTTTGTATGTGTGGGTGTGTGTATGTGTGCATGCGTGTGTTGGTGTGCGTATGTTTGTTGGTGTGGTAGTTTACAGATGTTGTTGTTGTTGTTGTTTTTGTTTGGTTTTTGCGCGCAGTTGTGTGCGTTTTGTGTGGCATATGCACTGTCTCTTATACACATCTAGATGTGTATAAGAGACAGGTGCATGCGTGTGTTGGTGTGCGTATGTTTGTTGGTGTGGTAGTTTACAGATGTTGTTGTTGTTGTTGTTTTTGTTTGGTTTTTGCGCGCAGTTGTGTGCGTTTTGTGTGGCATATGCATGAAGTAGAAAAGGAAAAGTAATTAAAATTACATACATATATACATTTCGTTTTTTATTTTTGCTTGAAATTTAGAATTTATTAATTATTTTATTTGTTGCCAATGTATTTGTGCAAATATTGCTTACCGATCCATGTCCGATCTAAATATATTGATACAAAGGACGGGGGTATTGTAAAATAATCTACAAAACTGTACATTTCTAACATAAACCAAAGTTTATCGGACGCCGCTATGAACTGTAAATGCAAAGAAAATACAGAAAGTTTAAATAGAAAATCGATGGAAAATAATTAAAATAAGTGATATAAATAGAGAGGAAAGACGGATGGTGAGCAAATTATAAGATTTTTAAGAGTTTTTGAGCAAAAAGTTACGGTACGAAGTTATTTGGTTGTAGATGTTGCTTTGGTTATATTTGCTTGTTTGACGCCGGTATTGAAAGAATTGAGAAATACCTAATTATTATTCTTATGAAAAAAGTGGCATTCTTGCTAAAAAAATATTATGAAACTTTCTCAGCGTTTTTCTGTTGAACAACATGAGCAAAATATACTTTGATGATATCTGATCAAATTTGATCCGGACTATTCCTTGTTTTACATTGGTACAAACTTTTTTGTTTTGTTCAGTCCGAGTAATATTTCATCAGATGGTATGCAGTTTACTGCAGTAAAATTAATGTAAGGTTCAATAAATTAAATTTTTTTTTGCTTTTTTCTCACATAATGTTTTAAATGAACTTTAGATTTTTTAAGATTATTCATTCAAAAATAAAGTAACGTTCATAAAAATCCGTGACAAAATTAAGCTTGAGTGCATACTGTAATTATATTACTGTTTAAAGTCCAAAATGTTCACAGAATTGGGCGAATAACGAGTATGTTCATTTTTAAATACCAAATAATCGAAGGTATTTAAAATAAAGCATTTTAAGAGACTTACTGTCTCAAAAATAGTGCCAAAGCCAACCAAATTTACTTACACTATATAATGTATGAATCTCTGGAAAGTCCAAAATATTCAAAGAAGATTGACTTTACTGGGCGGCTATACGGGCAGGAATACCAATTGTATAACTCGCTTTCGTTTTAAATTATTTAACTACCATTTGATAATTATGAATTTATTGATTCTTAAAAAAATGCAATTATATTTTCTTATAGAAACGTTTCTTTAAGAAATTTTGTGAAACCAAATTATATAGACAAATATTCATTCATTTAAAAAAAAAAACTTTGTTGGTTGACGATATATAATAAAATAATTGTTTTGTAAAATACTAATTCGGTCAGACCAAATTTTTTCCTGAATGGTCAAGTACGCAAAAGTATTAAGACCAAACTTATAAACAGGTAGGTGGGGGATGCGAGAACATAAGATTAATGAAATTGCATAAGAACAGAAGAAACTTACTCGTATAAAAAAGTAAACCATAAAAAATATATTGAATGCGAGATCGATTTGTTGAGTAATGTTATTACTCCATTTTTGACATCTTTCGACTTCTTCGCTAGATGCATCCACGAAGTAAATAATGAGTGATGCAATGCTGAGTATAAATACAAGCACGACCTGAAAATAAAGTAGGGTGTGATAGAAGAGAATTAATAAATGTTGAATATAGTATGTATTAATGTAATTAAAATAATTTTTATGTTATTAATATATAGTAAATACAACATTAGGTCAATCAGAGGGGTGAATCATAATATTATATGACATCTAAAGCAAGATCTTAAACAAATTTATACATTTTGCTAAATCTACTGACTTATCGACAGTAGAAATTTAAAAATAACTATATCTCGATTGGGAAAAGGTTTTTAATAATTTATATATTCACAAAGTATAATGTACATTTTGGCGTTTTTTGACCTGTCAAAGTTGGTGCTTTGATCAGTTCACAAAACTGTTACATCACATTTCAGATTTTTTTCCGAAATTGAAAATTTGTTTTTGTGAACTTAAATCTTGATTAAAGAAATTGGTGCATCACCATAATAAATCGTTTAAAATAATTTCTTTCATTTAATAATATATTAAAACGAAAATTCCAGCGAAATTTTAAACTTAAAGTCCGACGATAATCCAACCCATTTGCATAATATCTACGAGTGTAACGCTTAAGTCATCGAACAAGTGCACTTCAGTCCCACCTGAATGAAGTGCTTACTAAATATGTACAAAGCACACATACACACACACATAGGCTTACGCAAGTGATACCATAAATTTAAAAATGTGTCAATATTTTCATTTATGCCACACTCGAAGGTATCGTGGCAGAAGTGCACAGATTTGGAACACCTCCATGCAACTGCTATTGTGCTAAATCATGCACAAACATACATACACACTCACACGCTAGTAAATGGGCGTCCAAAAGAGAGAGGAACTGGCGGCAGCGCTTCATTGCAGCTGATGCTAGATTACAAAATTGCCACTTTTCCGTCGTCCGCCACGATTAAACGGATGGCAAAGGTGGACCAAGTCAACAAAGTACTCGGCGCGTATATTCCAGCCTTGTTGGTCGCTCTGAGGAATTTTCGCAAGGGCAAGAGGTGCAAGTGCATGAGTGTGCAGTCGACCGCGAGGCAGGTGGACGGCCGATGAGTCGCACTGATGATGAAATCTGTGCCAATTTGCCTTGTTTATCGGATGTCACAGAGGCAATGAGCGTGAGAAATTCACTTTTTATTGCTCACTCACATAGCATACAGACAGGCGCACAAATGCACACACACATACTCGCCGCTATAAATGTGACCAATAAAAATATATCTTTGTACGGATGTGTATGTATAATGAGTATGTGGCACAATTGATTTACGAGGCACACAGTGTGACCCATTCGTCTCTGCTGCCGCGGATGAGCCCACATTTCCGCCTCTGCACGCCCCTGCGCTAGGTCTGCCATGAAATGTGGCAATCACCTCGTGCTGCAGTTCAATTGGTTACTTTTTATTCCATTAATTTTGCTATTCGCATTTCTTTTCTTTTTATTATTATTTTATTTTTTTGCTTTTTTACGCACAGTTGGCATTTTTTGTTTTTTGTATTTAAGTGGTGGGTGGTCATTGGCGTGAGACACGACAATTTTGGACGTGAATGATATTTGTATGAATATGTGGTGAGAGATTCAATTTTCTACTGTAGCATACATTTCGGCGTCAGTACTGTAGTACGCTGAATAACTGTAAAATATTTGTGCACTTTGTTGGTGTGTGAGTTCTTGACTATTTTTCTGCTTTTAGCTGAAGTGGAAAAGTAACTTAACGCTCTTACTTCTCGTGAGGTATTTTGAAATGACTGTTTTTTTTCCTATTTCATAACTGAAAAAAGGTTTTATAATATTTTTTGAAAATGTAAGAATAATTGGCATAATAATTGAATAATAATATTTTCGTTTCTCTGCCCTTTAGAAAAAATTGAAGATGGATCCACTAGTCCTTTTCACACCAAAAAAACTCTTCATTTGTTGGAATGCCTATATCGGACCCCTATAGCAATAATATACTCGTACGGTTTAAACATGTTTTCTCAAGAAATGGCCCCGTCAATTGGACGCCTCGGTCGTGCGGTTTGACGTCGTTATGCTATTTCCTGGGGGGGGGGGGGGGTATTATAGCTTATGAGCAATCGACGTTAACAGTTTTTTTTGTTAAACAATTTGGTGAAATTATATAAAACTTTGATATATTAAGTATCATCGATAAAAGGAATGATTATTCGCCTTCTCTTGGCTTGTCTGGAGACTATTTCTTTTCCATTCTTCATAGCATTATGTTATTTGAACTATTTTCTTCGAGTTTGGCAACAGAGGTAACAAATCGATCTGTCTTAAATGTCTCGCTTGCTGTATTGCTATCCAAGCGAATTTTATAACGTATCTCAAAGAAATCAATGCATTAATTGTAAATTTTTAGTTTCCTTTAAAAATTGGGTTTTAACTTGAAAATATTTCTAGAAACATTTTTTTAATTGATTATTTTTGATATTTTAAAGTTGTTCTTTCGATTGTACTTTAAGTCCTGTAGATAATATTAACAATAATTCATTGCCGAACAAGTTTTATACGAAATTCAGACACGCGACAAGGACACCTCCTTGTCCTACCGATTTTCAGGCAACGGAGTTGGCCTGAGCCGATTAGCTATAAAGGATCAGATACACATACGCATATCTTCGTTTTGAAACCCACACACATCTACACACAATATAATAAGAGTTGAATATATGTAAATTACGCAATAACATATAGTATATGACCGAGTAAAATTCGACAATCGCGCTGCTGACCTTGTATGTCTATGCCTGCATATAAATATGCAGCTGTGCCACTGTGCTTTACGCGACTCTTTGCAACAATATTTTTACTGCTTTCTTGGCATGAGTGTGTGCGTGTGTGCTTTAGACCAATATTTATTCTGAACTTGCGGTTACTCTCGGCCGCCAGCAGCACTTGGCTGAACTTGCAACACATGTAATGTATGCATTTCACCGCTATGCAATCGTGTGTGTGTAAATATATATATATATATATATATATATATATGAGTATGTGATATAATACAATACACGTTTATATTTGCAGTAACGCTGCCAAAAAAGCACGGCTTGCGGCGAAAAATAGTTAAGTAAATGCATGAGCATGATGGTTTTACAGTAATTTGTCTGCGGCATATATGTTGATGCCCGCAGATAAATGCATCCCAGCGGACAATTGGAATTCACTTTGGGTTTTATATAAATTTCGATTCTGATCGCTTGAGTTTTATCAAATGCTTGTAGTCTCACTTAAGATATTTCAAGTAGAAAAAAGTATGACCTATATCTGGTTAAAGCTCAGTGAGACAGCTGTCTTGAATTATCGCTGAGAGTATGGAAAATGGTCTCCGTAATAAAGCTATTTAAACGACAAGTATATGAAATCAAATCAACTACAACAAAAAAAATAAAAAATTCCGACCACTTCCTAAACGTATTTTATACTGGAGTATTATAATTAAAACTTAAACAACACTACTGCCGTCACTATCAAGTTTAGTGTGCGGTCGCAAATAATTGGCTGAACGCATAAACAGACGTTCCTCCAATAAATACATATGTACATATGTATATGCACATGCATATATTCGTGTTTTTGGCATGTAATTTTTGCTAAGAATATTACTTTTTGTTGGTAATCCGAGTGGTATTTTGGCGCACGTTGCGCATAAACTTGCAAGGTCATCGCTGATCTGACTTTTGACATGCAAATTTGGTGTTCCACCATCACCGACGTAATCGTACACATAAATACTTGTTCGTCCCTTTTGTTCTTGGGTTAAGGTTAGCCAATAAAATGAAAGTAAGCGAAACCCAGAAAAAAAACAAGCAAATCGATTTTCATGCAATATTCGTAAATGGCCGCTGTGATAGCTAATTACTTTTGTGCTGGCTGGAGTTAAACCATGAGCAATGAAAACAAAAAAAAAAAACAGAAACGAAACGGAAAATGCAAGTAGCTAGACATCACGGTCATAGAAATAGAGCGGGAGATAGTTGCTTACGTTTATAAGGTACATATTATATTTGTTACTTGAGTTTGAAGAGGGTTGTGTTACAAGCGGAGTTGGAGAACGTATTCTTTCTGGTTTTTTTAAACCCGGCAAATTTAATACATACTGTTCAGTGTATAATTAATATAAGTACAACATTTATTTGTTATATACATACATATATTTCCTGTGTGTTGAAGGTAAGTAAAGATTTTTGCTTAAAGAAATCCATAAAGATGATACAAAAAAAGATTAAAAAAAAACTGATCATGACCTATATCGCTACCAAGAACCATGATTTATGCTCAAGCTTTATCCAGCCAGGCCTGAGAATTTTGCGTCATTTTAAAAAATCATTTGGCGGATGGTTGTTTTTATGTCGATTTTCATAGTGGTATCACATTACACCACAAACTCGAGTTAAGGTTAAGGTTATGAGTTTATGAACAACTGTCAATGAATTGTTTCGAAAATTCGATTTAACAGTTTATTATGTGCTACACGCAACACTCTAAACATCTATACTGATGGCTCGAAAATGGACGATGAAGTTGGTGCGGGGATTGTTGTCCGCAGCTATTCATTAGGCAGCTTTTCAAGTTAGAGTTTATTTTAAAGGCATCTTAAAGGATGATTACTCTTCATGGAACTAGTAACTGAACTCCATCTGGTACGAGTATCGAAAAGGTCCAAAACTGGTCTAAGAGTGGCTATAATATAAGTAATTTTAAGCGATTGTAAGGTATACATTCAAATTTAAAAATTATGTATCAACAAGTGCTGATTAAGGCGATTTAAACGAATATTTTTTTATGGAAATTTGTACAAAATTTATTGAAAAACAGCAAACTCGAATTTATGTCCCAAGTCTCTCTTATTATGAAATCATTTGGCTGCAACGCAATCATTGTCTAACATAATACTGCCAAATGTAGGACTTACGTTCCAGATAATCGAATTGAAGAAAGACTCAAAAGCGTAGATATTTTTAATACATTTTTTTTTTATCATCTTAATGCATGTTTTTAGTCCCCAATCGTCAAATTATACCTTTTCGTATAAATTTAGTTCAAAACATTATTCTCTTATATGTAAAGGAATTCCTAGGACCTAGGACCTAACGCAATAGACATCACGTTGTGGAATTCCAAGACTGCGAGGTCTACGGCCTAGAATATTTAGTTGATAGTGATCCCCAACTAAGTAATGTGAGAATTTTCGACATAAAATTATGTTTATAAAAAATGTTTTATGAATTTTAATACTATTTTATACCATTACTTTCCCTGTTTGTTTAGGTCAATTACCTCTCTCTTGCCCATTGTTATCAAATAGCTAATCGGAACTATTAACAGTCACTTTCAGCTCAATTAAAATTGTGAATTAACATTCTAAAAAACAAAAACTAAAAAATGAACTCAAATTGCCCAGTCATTAGACCAAATAAAGAGCAAATATATAAGTGATGAATTGCCGCTAATCAAGCGGCACTTGCCGATGCCGGAAAATAACAATGAACTGCCAACAACAACAAAACACAATAGAGTAAATATCAACCCGCACAGTAAACAAATCATCACAGCAAATAGCTAATAAATTATCGCTGAGATCAAAATATACAAATCCATTGGATATTTCTGCACACACTTTGGCCGAGTCGTGGCATGGCTCCCCAGCTAATAAGAGTGGCAAGCAAGTGCCCCACGCAGTTGGGGGGACCGCAGCGATTGGCAATTGGTAGTGAACAAAGCGCCAAACATTATATTCTTATTATATTCATTTATATGCACATATATATGCAGGAGCTATGGGAGCTGTGCTTGTGTTCTGTTGTGGCGTTGGGTGGGTGCGTGACGTTTTAAAATTGCGTTGACTTCTTCTTTTTGTTGTCGTTATTATTATTGGCTATTAATTTGTTAGATGCTTTTGTTGCTATTTTCCTTTGCAAATACCCTAATTTATAATGGTGTATAATTAGAAAAATAAAGCAGGCACCAGTGTACATACATAAGCTCATATACAAGTATAAATTGTTACGAAATTTGATTGACATGCCCTCTGTTTCTTTTTTGCTTAATAACGCCAGTATATTGGCGGCGAAATGCTTTATTGTCGAACTTATTAAAGCAATGTAAATAAAAGTTCATTTTATTCTACTTTGGCATATTATTTGTATACTTTATTGGAATTGGTATATTATTCCATCGATTATTGACACGTACGTTTCACTAAGCGCAGTGCTGAAAATTAAAATATTAATTGTGCAGCACGTCACAATTATTAAATTGCGTCAAAATTGTTTTTGAATTTTGAAAATCTTTCAGTGTTTTAGTTTTAGAGGAAGTGAAATATTGTTTAGAAATAAAATAGTTCTGAAGCAAACATAAGTATTAATTTTTTCCATGTAGAGCCGCTTAAAGTTTATTATTGATTATTTTAGGAGTATGAAATTATTAATTTTATATATAAACAAGTAAGGAAGAGCTAAGTTCGGGTACAACCGCACACTTGCAACTTGCAAGGGTTAAAGCCGGGGTAATACTTTCAGGTACATAAGGTTTGTTAGTTACATGGGGTCTAGGGCGAATTCATTCATTATAAGCACAAAAATGCACCGCTATTAGAAAAACACGCTATTTAAATTTTGTTAAAATAATTCACATATTTGCAGATATATGCGGTATAAAGTTAACCGAAAAATTGTAAATCTTTATATTAAATGAAGAAATTAACCCGATTCAAACCCTTTTGGATTCACAGATATGCTACCATCAGGAAAATGTTCTCTTTGAATTTCAATTATAAATTGTGACAAAAAGGCACCCGGAAATTATCTTTTCCCCATGTAAATGGTATTTGAAAAAGATATATTTTGACAAGTGGTTAGGACTATACTTAATTACTATGCCAAATATAAGCATGATCTGTTAAACAGTTTGTTTACAGCAGCTGTTTTTGCTATGGATAGAAATATCGAACAAAGAACTCGTCTTCAACTTTGCATTTCTAACTAAATTTTTGTTTGCGGGATCGTTGCGAATGTTGAAAAAGGGTTAAAGTGATTCTGTTTTATCAAAAACACAACCCTACGAGTGGTTCAAAGCTTTCCAAGAAGACCTCTTTAACTGATGAAAATACTAGAACAGTTATGTTTATTGTTTCCGAAAATCGTCAGGCAAATGTAAGAGAGATGGTAAGAGAGCTCGACATCCCTCGCGAGTCCGTTCGGATGATTTTGGTGGATATTTTGGGTATGAAAAGCGTTATTGCTCAAAAGAGTACGATTGTGACCGAATTTAAAGCCAAAAACGCAATGAATACCATCGATCAACCATTGCACTCATCAGATTTGCCTCCGTGTGATTTTTTCTTGTTCCCCAAACTGAAATTTCCGCTCCGTGAAATCCGTTTTCAGTCGGTCTTAGAGATGAAACAAAATTCGCTGAAATAGCTGAAGGTCATCCCAAAAATTGCTTATTAAAAGTGTTTCGAGGACTTTCTTTGGCATAAGTGTATTTTGTCTGGTGGGGATTACTTTGAAGGCGACAAAATAAATGTTGTTGAATAATTATATATTTTGCGTTTTATCTACAATCTGCGGTTACTTTTTTGTCATAAAATATATTTAATTATTTAAGATATTTTGAAAAATTGTATATAAAGACTTGAGATATTAAATATAAATAAAATTAGAATGAAATATTTCTTATTTCATCAATAATTTACAGATGACCCTGTTGAAAAATTGTAATATAGGGCATAGACTTCATCAGATTGTACATGCTTCTTAAATATATAGTTCCCAGAAAATTTCTTCTAAATTTAATGCTCAATTTTCAGTATTTAATTACCACCAGAGAAGCGGTTATCTTAAACAAGATTTATTATATTCTTTTAGCTTTCTAAAATGTATTCGCTAACTTCAAGCAGCTTGAAAAAATATTCTCCAAATAGCTTTATTCTAATTTGCTTGAATTAATTAAGACAAATGATCCGAACACTATAAAACTGTTTTTGAATGAAGAAATAACATCAGAGAAGGTTGACTTTTTTCTACAAAATCGTGTATTGTTGAAATAATGTAATAATCGGTTTTGAACCGGCGATTTTTATGAATCAAAATGATCTTCCAGCATGCGCGATATTTCCATTTCTTTTGCTAGTTGTAAAACAACCCACGCAAATATAAAAAAATCAAATTTTGAGAGACTAAAGACGACAAAAATTTCATAAATAATTCTATTTTAAATTTTTTACAAACGCTGCCAAATTTTAGTGCCCAATTTTTAAGGTTTTTTTCGACGGTAGGTCATTGTACGGACAATATCTCTATTTTGATACTAATGTACTCTGCTCTATACAATTTTCTATTAAAGGCCTTTTTAAAAATATTCTTTGTACCAATATTATAACTTTGTTTACACATTTTTTGATAAAAAATTATAAGAAAGTGGCAACCACAAAAAATAATTCCAACTTAACTGTATTATCATTATCCATTTCGAAGGTAAGGCATACAGAGATTTTCCATTAAAAAGATATTCAGCTAAAAGTATGATATATCTAATTAGAAAATATGTAACAAGAAAACTCAAATATTATAGTATTTTCCCAAGAGGCTAATAAATTCGCACCTATTAAATTGATGGCCAGAAATTAAATCAATTATCACATGCAAAATTACTTTTGCTGCCACATTTCCACAAAGTGCATTTCACACGTCTTTCTATTACAAATACTTTAAAGGCAATAATTTTGTGGCTAATAAATTTGTAATATTTCAAAGTCGAAAATAAACATTGCAAAAGCAACACACATACGTCTGCATTCATTTGATCACTCAACATTTATGAGCTCACTACTTTTATACGCACATAATAATGACGAAGTATATTTGTTTTTGTAGCAATAAGTAGCGGACATAAAGCCAACCAAATGGCCAACAAACAAATTGCTAACAAAACGTTTGAACTTATTCCCACGCGGAAGTAATATCACATTCATTTCACCTTTAGCACTGTTGAAGATTTCTGAACCTGAAGCTCTGCATATGCATACATACAAGTATATACACATGAGCAGGTACATAGATATGTATCTAATATAGTATGGTTTATATACCTACATAAATAATAATGAAGCACGAAAATCAGCTCATAAAGAGCGATTGCGGGTATATGTATGTGTGGATGCATATATTCATACTTAAGTGGGAACGAAATTAGTTGGGTACACGTCCGGGAAGAAATTTGCATAAAATGTTATAAAACAAAGTTAGGAGAAATATAAATGAAAATATTTGAACGAAAATTTTTTTTCAGATTTTAGTTTCTAATTGATTTTTCAATTAAAAACGTTGTAATATGTTGTCGTAGAGAGGACACCATGTCGTATGAGCAACACAAAATTCTTAAGGCATTTATATAATTGCTCATATAACTGTTCACCGAAACAACCGTTGGATAGTGTATTGGTACAATGAACAAATATCTTTGCTCAGAAAGTTCTGCAGTGCAGTTCGACTCCATCTACACGTTGTATGTAGATGTTCAGAAAATGAAAGTAATCTCAGAAAAATATCTAAAAGTCAGAAGAAATCAGCCATTGGACGCAGTAAAAAGAATTGTTCTGAAAAACTATGTGAGGAAACAAACGAATACGCTTGGGGAACAGCATACAAAACCGGTATGTCAAAATCCACAAATAAGACACAACCACGCAAAAGTGCTTCTTTTATGAGGAATGTCGTCGAAACTTTATTTCCAAAACATCACTTGTATTAGATATCATACCAAGCAGAGGATTGAAGGAAGCAGTAAGTTTGAAACCAAAACTATTCAGAAAAATGTGCAATGCATATTCAAAAAAAGGGATATTCTACTTCCTAATCCAAAAAAGCCTCCTGAAGAACCTTCATCATATCGACCTCTGTGCACGTTGGACACAATTTGCAAAATTTACGAAAGCGGAGTACCAGAAAGACAATATGGCTTTAAGAAAAAGAGGTCCCCCGTTAACGCACTTAACAATTATTTTGAAAACAGACAACTCGAAACTGATGAAGGCATCAAGAGCTATTCTATTTCGAGTGGAGCACCGTAAGGCTCGGTTCTAGGCACCTTAACTGAAGCTTAATGTATGATGACACCAACCCAAAGCAGTTAAATTAATTGCATACGCAGACGACCTTATTGTAGTAGCAGCGGCTAAAACCCTAAATGACCACTGGAGCAAATGCAATGTGCGCATAAACGGGATACGTCAATGGTTCAAGTTATCAGAGCCGTCTATAGGAGCCAAAAGAGAAGAGAGGGTCAAAGGGCGGTGGACCCACAGCCTAATACCGGACATCCATTCGTGGACAGATAAACAATTTGGGAACCTGGATTTCCACCTTTAGAAGCTTCCAGCACTACATTAGTTCGAATTGTCCGCCGTGTTCAGAGTGCTTCGAAGACTCTGAGCATGTATTCTTTTATTGCCCTCTTAAGAAACTGCCCTTTCCTTGAAAGTTGAATCAACTTGAAAAAAAAAGAATCCATATTTACTCTTATCACTATTGAATAAGTAAATAAGTGTTAGACTTTTCCGCACCCAAACACTTAAATTTAAGAAACTGGCGACTATTCTTCTCTACTTTATTTGATTTTTATGATAATTTAATGTCAAGAATTCGTCTATCTGCCTGCCCAAATCTCCCTCTTAATTAAGATGGTCATAAATTCCGTTGCACGCTACAACACTTATACACTATGAGTCCTTCAATGCGAAAACTTATGTATTTATTTCATTTTTATTATACGAAGATAAAATTCTATAGCAATTAACAAATTGAAATAAAAATGGCAAAAATGAGAGAAAGAGAGAGGGAGAGCAAGTAGTTATTTCCTTCCGTGCATTAATGCTTTTCTGTAATTAAGATCTTACATTTACTTATATTTCAGTCATTTGAGCCATTGTTGGCAATAAGCAAAAGGCAAGTTTTTATAGTGGGCCATAAAGTGGGTGGGGTCTGGGCACGTGGTAGTCGATGTAGACGACAGGCAAAATGGCAATAAACATTTATTTGTACGCTTTATTAACCCACTCACGTACACCGCATTTCAATAAGCACACTAACACAAAGCCAAGCTCATTGCACATACGCACACATACACACATGCGGAACACACGCACACACGTTTACCAGTTGTGAATTTAATTGTCGCAAGTGCATTTCTGTCTCCTTTAGCGTCTGTCAGTAGGCTGTGGCGAAACGTACTCACTGCAGTGGAGTGCCAGTAAATATAATAGAATGAAGTGCAGGGAATGGTGAGTAGAGGAAGTGAGCCAGTGAAATGCAGCAACTGAAGGTGCAAAAGTAAATGCCATAAAATTGCAACGGCGCGTGCCAAGCGAGGACTGCTGGCATGACAAAAAAAATATAAAAAAATTAAAACAAGCGTGAGATATGCATGTGTTTATGAAAGTGAAAATGTGTTATTTATGCGAATTGCTACGCTATATATTGCCATAATTGAAATAAAGCGGAAGCATGCAACAATTGAAGTGGTAATAATACCTTCCTGGAATTTCGGTAAGTAGGCCAAATGCGAAAATGTCTTGTAAACAATGCAAATGAATGTGCAAGTAATTTCAAATACCAGCAATACTATGCTAATATATTTATATATAGACTTAGATATTCCATAAACGCACACAATGGAGAAAACCAAGATTTATGGGCGCTTGGCGTATATTCAAACGCTGAAGGCTGCAAGTGAGTAACAAGTCGCCGGGAAAATGTGGTAGATTTAGATTGTCGCACGGAAATGTATCAATAATAATTCGTAGATATTTTTATAACATACATAATCGAGGAATTAAGTCACCCAAATTTAGTACTAGTGGCTAGCTTGCAAAAACTCAATCTTTGAAAAAAATCGGTCTGTTTGAGTAATTACTCACATAAATTCTACTTCTTCATTGATTTTTACGTGACCCATCACACAGCCGTAGGGAGGGATTTTTCGCTTTCTCACATTAGCTCTCCTTCAAACGGATGTTTTTTAACTACTCAAAGGATACCTGGTCCAAGACCGTATTTCGTGAGCTGCTTGAGTCATATCTGGAAGGTCACGCCTAATCTTGGAAAAGACCCATGAAAAGATCATTAACACACATCACCTATTCGTCGATTTCAATGCTACTTTTGACGGTATGAAAAGGAGTTGCCTTTAGCTTTGTCATATTTGTCAATGACCTGGAAGACATATACGACGTCATTGACATAATTCAAAAATCAAGAGACAGTGGTTTCGTTGACTACATCATGTTGTTCGGATGGAAGAAAACACTCCAACTTTGAGTGTTTTCTGGAATTTGCACTTTTCTCACCAAGGAACTGTTCAGTTGTCTTATCAGCTGACAAACTGATCGAAATAGCTTCAGGAAATTTAGCAGAGATTATTATCTAGCTTAGGATAAATGACTTGTGAAGCCAACCTCCCGTGTTCGAACTTATAAATTAGCAGAACTTCCCATTCCCACCAGTTCGGTTGGATGTCTGAAGGTATGCGTTCCCAAATGTTAAGTATTTACCTCCCAAACGTGAGACAGTCAAGAAAGATATGTTGAGTTGTTTCCAATTCGTTTTCTTTTTTACAGTTTTTGTAGCCGGGTCTTGGTAAGATTCCCAGCCTTACAGCATAATAAAAGTCCACAACTAGGTAGCGGTTAGCATTACTGAGAGCAAAGAGATCACTAGATCTTTATCTCAATCTCTAGCCAAAAGATTTTTGTAACCGATGGTGGTCTAGTGCTGACCAAGCTTCAGCACAGCCCAGCTATCTAGTGCTAGAACACAATGGGATATGGGAGCATCGATCCTCACCCATTCTACCGATAGCGGTTCTAAGGTGTCTTCCTTTTCCAGTTCATCAGCTTTACAATTTCCTGCGATTAGACTATGGCCTGGTACCCATACCAGTCTTATCTCAAAGACACTTGGTGCTATTGATAGCGGCGTTAGACACTTTTTAACCAACCCTGAACGCACTTTTAATGAGCTCAGATTATTATCTAAGGCCCCGAGAAATTACTCACATCGGTCTAGTATAGTATATTAAAGTTACACACTGTGCAAAATATTCTATTTAAATATTTCAGAAATAAATAAAATATGTAATCATCATCAGTTTAACGAAATTAGAATAGTATTAATAAATTTAAATAATTTAACCAAGATTTACAAAGTTAAATTAACAGGCCATCATTGCATCTAAAAATAAAGCCAAAACGTGACATAGTTTTTGCTGATATTCATCGAAAATCCAATAAAAAAAAGTCATAACAATGCTGAGAAGATGTGTTTGAGAATTGAACATGAGTTGATTTAACTTGTTCGAATATAATTAAAATTAACAGAACAACAGATCTGAAAATAATTTATGTGAACACTTTAGATTTATATATTAATTTACACACTGCATGTGACACTTTTGCACGTACGATAGTGTTACTATTTTTACGAATACCCCTACAAACATATATTTGGATATATGCATGTATATGTTTTATAATTTTATATAGCATTATAGCTAATACCCTATTGTATCGCACGCCCACAGCATACACAGTCCATAGCCCTCAGCTTTGGCAGTATCAATTGCTTTGGATTGCTGCCAAACAATTATAAGTGGATTTTCTCTTTTGCCTTACGCCAAATATGCCATTCGAAGAACTCGGAAGTGTAGCAAATGTATAGCACGCTAAGAAGATTCTTTATTATTCTTTAGCAACTTTTATTGCTGATGCAGCAACTCTTTGGCACTTTTGCTGACACATGCTATATATGGCAGTGCTTACAAAGTGCCAGCCCTTACAAGTTGACGTGTGTTCCAATTGGCATCCGTTTCGAAATGGAAGTTCTTGAGTGCAGTTGCAAGTCGTATGAGTTATAGTGAAGCCAAGGAATTCGAGTGGCACAATTACACATAGCGCAAAAGCGCAACATAACTGTGAACACTGTGAAGGAATTCATTTTCTTTTAGGTAATAATGGAATGTTTAAAAGGAAGAGGAATTTTTAGTTCACTACAGTGTTGAAAAAGAAGATGATTTATTGAATTTATGCGACAGAACTCGGGTTTTTGATAAACACAACTTCCGAAAGAATATTTGAAACAATTTGGGACAATTTATTTACTTAAAGTTAAGAAAAAAATTTTTCTTGCCAAGATATTTCTCTATTACATTTCTATTTAAAGGTTTGGAATGGTAAGTCAAACTGAGTATAAATCAAGTCACAAAATAACAAAAAGACCAACTCAAACCAAAAAATTACGGCCTCATTGAAAGCCTAGCCTAAAAAATACCAGTTATAATACCAGTTACATTACCGTTATAATTTCAGTTATATTGCTACTAGCTAATTATGAGTCCAAGTCTCACGCTCTGATAAAGGACTTCTCATTACGTGCCTGCAAACAGATTTACGAATGATGATAAGAAATTGTGAATGTCAAGAATCTTCTGGTCAAAGCTTAGATCTGTATTCCAGACGAGATACTTTCTTTTTCCATTAATCTAATCCCTATTCATGTGATGAAAAAAAGTAGATTTGGCACTTTGATGTACTACAGCTTAATACTGTCAAGTAAGAATTCTAGATCTCACTCTGCTCATCAAAAGTATTAAACAAATTCCACCATTAACCAAATAAGTGAAGTCAGTCTTAAATAAGTAAAGAGTTCAATAAGTCAACCACAAAAGAGATTAGAAGTACATATAATATAAAATGCGTAATTGCATTAAATTAAATCCAGTTCTAAGATGTGTGTCAAGGAAGCCTAAGAAACACGAAACCTTCCACTTTTCAAACACTATATTTCAACTTTATGCAAGAAAGTACGGAATACCAGAGTCACAAAGCAGCTGGAAATTAGCGCACTGCATTTACAAATAAATGCATACATATAATAACGGTAAATTTTATAAATAAATAAGCAACCCTCTGGAACTTAACTACTTGCTGTGCAGTTACATTCTACTTACTATCCATCCATTGCATTTAAGTTATTAGAAACCATTTAATAACTAATCGCCTTAACAACCTTTGCTGTCGCATAGTGACCGCCAAACAGCAAACAAGTCTACAAGTGACAGCCACAAAGAGCGTACAATAAACGACAACTGTCATGAATTCTGCAGATGCATTATTTATTACGCTAAGTACACTTACAAACTGCATACCTATGAGTACCGGGCAGTAGGCAAACTTTAACACACCGTTCAACTTTAAGTAGTCAGTAAGGGAAAATGACATATGTTCAATGCGTGTTTGTTCTAACTACATATGTATGTATAGTATGTATGTGAGTTAGGTACTTAAAAGTAAATTGGTGACATGAAAAATACATATTATGTCACAACAAGCTGCTAACTATTAGCCGTTACGTAGTCATGTTAGAGCCTAAACGAGCACAGTTTGAGAAGACAGTGACAGCCAAGAAGCGCTCAACAAAATGATTCATATTAGTTAACAAATTATACGTATAGTATGTAAGGAATTGAATTATTGAATTGTTTATATTTAGGACATATGGCCACCGCGACAGCTTCTTAAAACACAGAATAATCGGAATATCACGCGAATACCGTGACGGACATTTTGATTTGTCGACATAGATCACTGACGTAAACTTTAGTTGCAGAACTTACACTCGCCGATAGCGGTGACATAATGGCTTTATTTTAAGAAGTTACAAACCATTACAGTTAACAACATAAAAGCCACGACAGACTTTCTGCCACAAAGAACTCCAAATACGTCTGATTTTCATATACTATATACATGTCTGTTAAGCCAAAAACGTGTCTAGTCGCTGAATATGTTGTGATAGCAAGAATATAAAAAATAGTTTGCCGCATTTAATGTTGACTTTGGATATACTATTTTGGAAATTTTCTTGTTGTAGTACTTCCAGTAATCAAAGTACTTCCGGTAATAAATATGGTACACAGAACGTAAATGTAAAACGACGACGTCTCCAAAGAAAATTTTTTTTAAGAGCACACCTGGTATGAAAGCTTAAGGCAAGGAAATTTTAGGATTCCAATAAGTATGTAGAAAAAATGTGGTATCGATCGGATCATTTGTGAATTGCAGCAAATTTCAAAAATTGCGTTTTCTGAAAAACACGTTTAAAGATAAATTGATGGAATGAGTGAATTTAAAAGTTATAAGTAGTTATAATCATTAAGCCGGGGTAATACTTTCAGGTATAGGGGGAGATTTAGGATTAGGGGGATTTAGGGGGAGATCCCACAATGCACAGTTGTTACAAAAACACTGTCTCCATATGTAGTAAAAAGTCACCCGGAGTTTCGAAAAACTTTAAACTAAGTACATGGGGACTAAGAGAAATATTGACCTTATTCAAACCATCTTTTATATACACCAAATTTCAACTTTATATCTAACATATTGACCAAATTTTTGCGGTAAAAGTCAACAAAAGGCTCAGGGGTTCACACATTACGCAGTGATTCACACATTACGCAGTGATTTTTGTTTTGGTTCTATTTATACAATTTTTCGTTTGGCGTAGTTGTAGTTCAAAATATAGAAATGTCAATGGAATGTCACATACCGAACTCGATTGAATTAGTCGGGCGGGTCTCGGGATACGTGTTTTCATTATTTCATCATATTTTGACACGGACTCCATTAAAGCTCTCTTATACCATTTCGGAGGTAGAATGTACTGACTCCGGCGTATTTAGTTATTGATTTATCGGACTTCACGTAGTTTTTAACAGTAGCGTTATATGGCGAGTGAGCGAGTTTATATACCGATTTCATCCATTGTAAGTAATGTTGAAATTAACTAATTGGTCCGATTTTTTTTTTTTAATGAATATATTAATGACGAATACAAAGTGATTTTTTTGTGTTAATTTATTGGGAGTATAAAGTTAAATAAATTGTTGAAATGACATATTAAAGGTCCTGTACGATGTTTATGATTGCGACCGCAATTTTGATCTAAAACCTTCTGCAGGAAAGCCGTTATGGAGAGTTCAAAATTTGACAAAATGGCGGCGGGATGAACAAAAGTATTGAAGTTGGCCCTTTTTTCGACAGTTTTTTTTTATCCGTAGCCCGGTAGAGAATGATATTAAAAATGTTCTCTGCAAATTGGAGCTAGATATCTTCAAAACTATTCCTTTGAGAGTGCAAACTGCTTTGAAAAACACTAATCTGAGAAAAACGCGTTTAAAGATTGAAGACGCGCACATAAAGTGTCATCAATATATCTCAATTTTTATTAAATTACATCTGCAGACGGGCAGACAGACAGTCACCCGAATTTCAACTCGTCTCGTCGTTATTTTTTACTTGGCACATATTATGGGCATAATATTTCTCTAATCATAAGTCAAACAGAATAGCATACGGATATTTAAAAGGTTGCAAGGTCCCTAATAAGGTGCCAATTTCTTTCCAATCATCCCAAACACAAAGTTTTTTAATGTCCATTCTAAGATAATTACGAAAGATTTGATTTCCTTTCTTAATATAATATAAGCGACCATACAAAGCTGTGCCATTGCAACAGCCTTCTAGAAATTTACCAAAAAATCCAGTTGGCAGTTACGAATTTTTAGGTGAATTAAATTTCACACTAAGAGCAAGGCAAAAACTCATACAAAACTTTTTCAACGAGTTGTTTGTTTCAAGATAAGCATTAGCTTTTTGTTACTCTGAATTTAGCGAAGAGCAGTTCTCTTCCGATATTCAAAATCAAGATATTTTTTATGAGAAGTGCATTAGAAGCGACACCAACTCCCCGATTATTGACCCCGCCCACCCATTGACTTAATAAAACTGAAACTAAAATTCCTTATGTATATGGCACCAACAGAAATAGGACTTATGCCGTCATCTACACCTACACTGATAAATACACTAATAAAGAATGAGATATAAATAAATATAATAATATATATGGAGAAGGCAATGACGGCAAGAGGAATAATAAAATAAACTTTATAATTTACAAGCAACCAGGCTAAGCTTATCCAGCTGAACTAATTATAAGCGGCCCTTTTGGGGTTCAACACACCTGCCACTAGTTAAAGTAGCTGTAAACATTGTGGCATGACGATGACGACGTCATCGAATAAATTGCGCGTGGCAGGTGTGCGCGATTCTCACACTCAGAAGATATACATAAAAACAAAAACAAATCCAAAGTAGCGAACTCATACATTTGCTTAAATATATGTATGTAAGAGTTTATAAACGGGTAATATAGCACAAGCGGGCATTAGTATACATATACATATACAAAGGGTTCACGCCCATCTTCACTCGGACTTAACCCGAAAGAGTAGTAAATCCGCTTTTATACTCAACCAAATACTTACAGCTGTTGCTGTTTTTCACTTAGGTGTATCGATGGTGGTGCGGTCTCTTTTTGGTGAAACTTCTAATCGCTTTATCGATTTTGTATGGTACACCTATTTTATTGTTTTCAGGTCGATGGACGAAAACACCTTATTGAGGCAACAGCAGCAATATGTTTACTTATGTGTAAGTGTTTGTTATTGGAAATATCTAATTAGTTCTTAGTAAATTGATGAGCACAGAACCGCAATCGTTGTTGGCTTCAACTGAGCTGAGTTTAGTACTCAAAATAATGTAACGGTAAATAAAAGTGTCATATATTTAGCAATAATTTACATAAGTTTATGTACCTCTGCTATATTGAATATTAAATAAATTTATAGAAAAGTTTCATCATTTCTACAAGCACAAATTTTCGCGAATTCTTCTCAGATTCTGTATACGACTTTTTTCTTTCGATGGCTACCTCCAAAAATTGGCTTAAAGCGATTCCAAGTGATCGTAAGTACTGTTTGTCTAAAGTTTCCGGTCTCGTATTGGCAGGCCGCCGTTTAAAGGTGCGCGGGATGGCTGAAAATCCAACGAGGATTTGATGTAATACACCAGACATCAAGGAAAAAACGAAGCAGAGAACTTCACTCAGGAAGCGTAAAGCTTCATGCTCGGCAGTAGAGCCTCCTGTGCTGCCTCCACTTTGATAGTTGTACAGCGATACTGACTTTGAGCTGACTAATGGTGTGTTCACGATTTGTTAAGGAATGACTAAACTCGCTATTAATGGATGCCAGACAAGCGGAATCTCCGGTAACTGCAAAGCTGGCAAGATCTATATAATGGGGCAGCTTGAAACTCCGATCTCATCGTAGGTTCCGCGCTAGGTATAGCGAACTCTTTGCATTCGAGTACTGTTAAGAAGTGGTCATTGGTTTCCACGAGTAAAGATTGAAATTTTTACCTGATATCACTTGTAGAAGTTGTTTGGAAGAATATGAGGTTAAAATATGTCAGAAATGAACTCATCGTTTCAGATATCCCGTCGAGTGAATAAATAAAACGCTTAAGCAGATTTATATCGACTTCCATGCCGGTTGCTGATTTATTAAATCTGATTGCGGAACATCTTCGTAACTAGCTGTATTTAGTGGTCCAAATGATATATACCAATTTAGAGGATTAGATATTGAAGCTAATCCAATTTTATCGAAGAACTTGCGATCAATCGCGTGTACTTGTTTGTAATGTTTTCAGAAAAACTTTTCAAATAGTCATAAAAATATCAAGAAAACTTCTGTGAGTAAAAGCAAAGTTTTTAGGTTTCAATATTCCACATCGGTCTGAACTATCATTTATAATTAAGTCTCCTTTTTTAATATTTACATGACGGCATAAATCACTGGCAATTGATCGGAAGTATGCAGCAAAATAATTATAGCATTTAAACTGGATTCAGTAGTATCCCTTGATTATCAGCTTGAGCGCAAATATCTCTTTGACATTAATAATAAGCCCGACTCGGACATCCAACACCTGGCGGCAACAACAGATGACGGATCTCAGTTATTTTCATGCGCAAACCTGCAATTAAAAGCGTGTTTTCTCTCTTCGATGCACCCACCGGCTTCAATATAGATTTTCCCCACCTAATCGTCCAGCAAGTAGTCGACACAATTAGTTGCAACTATCATATATTTGCTGCAAATATGTAGTTGACTAATTATATGTTCACCAGCAGTTTACAAACTGGAAATTACGCGTGTAAGTATGTATGTATAAATATATTCATATATATTTATATGTGCGGGTGTGTGAAATTCAAACCGCCCGCTGTTTGGCTACTGTTATTTTATGTTTTTGCTTTTTTTTTTGGTATACAGTTACCTTGAATGCCTTAATTAAAACTTTACAACTTGCAACACACAGGCACTGCCAATGAAACAGGACAAATTAATTTATTATTGACATGGTGTCGGGCTAGTTGACATGTTTAGGCGGGTGTGTGTGAATTGTGTATTGCATTACATCACTTAAGTACATGATTTTATATGCATGTATATGTGTGCATGCAAATAGAATCAGCAAATAGGTGCCATGGGGTGCCCAGTTGTTTACACAATCCTGCCGCTGAGAGATCATTTAATGTCAAAGCCGTTATTTTGTTTACCCTAAGAGCCGCACGAGCAAGCAAGTAATCTAATAAGCAAGTAATAATCCTGCCTTTGCTCAACAAAAACCGTCTGCATGTACGGTACTCTTGCAATAAGTTGACTACAGAAAAATCAAAACAAATTGAAACAAATGATATAAAGACAATGCGAATGTAACGCCAAAGCTGGCAAAATAAATAATAGAGGATAAAACTGATTTCAAGGAGTTTATATTGTGTGCCAAGTATGCGTACTTTTTCAAAAAGCCTTTTTTGGCAGATCACGCGTGATACGTATCCAGCTGTCATTTAAGTTTTTTCAGTATTGTTTGGCATTTCATCACGGAAAGACTTACGTTTACAAATCACTTCACTTCATTACGAAAATTCACTTCAATACGAAAGTTCACGTTTCACGGACTTCGCTCAACTTATGGTCAACATAGTCGACCTACTAAGCATACTACTTGCACCACCTTCACCCATATTGAGACCTAGCAACCGTTATTGGATAATATTTGCCCGAATAGAGCACGTGCAGCACGTAGTGAAGAAAATATAGCTTAATAATGATTATGTAATGAAGCAAACTTTTCGCCTTTCGGACGAAGACCAACTTGACGTGATTCAAGAGCTGTCATTTCATCTAGAAAAATCAAAGGTTTGATGTGACTTGCGGGCCCTTGGAATCATCGGTCCATATTTCCTTAAAAATGAAGCCAGCCAGAACTTAGCCGTTAATGGCGCTGTTATCGTACAATAATAACCGACTATTTGATACTTGAAATTGAAACTCGTAATCTCGGCGACATTTGGTTTAAACAACCTATGCGCATCGATCAATGGATTTATTGAGAGAACACTTCGATGGACAGATAAGGTTTGTCATTGTTCCCGACAGCTAATTTATTTTTCATATCTTTAGATCCGGTACACCGAGTGATACTCAGACACTTGACGATTTCGATTTCGGCTATTGTCGGTACTCTCAAGTAGTGTAAAAATATTGCGTTAGCTACTGACAGTTAACCATGACAGTAGTGGAGCTTCAAAGGAGAGTGTGCAGCACTCGGTAATCCCGAACAACGAATGTATGAAGGATTGTCGAGTTGTTGACTTAGAGATATGAGTAAACGTAATCATAAAATCTGATCCGGGTTGTTGAAAATCAAAAGATTAGAATCAGTAATATTACTATATTATTATATTAACAGTTTTCAACACGGAATTAGAATAAACAAATATTCTTCCGTTTCCTGTTAGAGATGCGCAAAAAGTTCACACAACTGATGTAAACATATTTCAAGAGATTTCCCGCTATTCCACACACGATATTAAAGGAATTGCGCAAACCTTCCACTTGAAATTTATATTTACTACCCCCACCAAAAAATATTTTTTTCTTCGCATCTTAATAGATTCAAGATGCATATAACTACTTACATCGCTTTCTATGTGAAAATCATAAATATTTATGGCTACATTTTGACCACATATGACCAAAATATACGGGTATGTATGAGAAAAATATGGAGTAGGAAATTATTTAGTCATAAAAATCGTTTATTTCTTCAGACCAATGGAATTACCACGCGATATTGACATTCAAGCGTCGAATGGCAGTCCGATGGCGAGCGGAATGCATACGCTTATAGTAAAAGGGACTAGAAAGCATGAGCCGTTAGCAAAGCGAATCATGGCAGGCGAATGAACAATAAAATGTAGAATTCACAAAAAAATAGAAGACGACGAAAAAAAGAAATGAAAATAGATATGAGCAAATGGCAGTCAGAAAAACTATGTCAATGTTGTGACCAATGAAAAATTTATTATTTGCCGAGTAAACCGAAAAAGTGTCGCGCAGTCACGCATTTGCGATATGTATACGCATACGTATGAGAGAGCAAGCATAGCCCTGCAGAGAAAGCTACTGTACTTTTGAAACATCTTAAACAAGTTTAAAATGGAAACTAAATATAACTGCTATTCAGCCGAGGTTTTGTTTGTTTTCTTGGCGATTTATTCTCAGTAACTAGATGGATTGTGGATTTACATATATCAATTTTGTAACATCTTAATCAGTCAATAAATCTGGATTAACTTTAATACCCACTTCCTTCTCAAGAGCATTTAAAACTTAGGTATCCTCCATTCATGCAGTAGCGAGTCGAACGAACAACTGGCTTAAGACAAAACTTACTACCATAATAAAAATAAGTGAAATAACTGTATTGCATGTATAGAAGGTTTTCAGGATTCTTTTGTGATGAGGGCACAGATCTAAATACAATTGAAGACAATTAAACAAATTACATAAACAATTATCAAGAGTTTTGTGCATCTAAATGAAATGTTGTTTTTGGTACACTACATGTATATATTCAATTTTAGGGGTTTTTATTTAAGAGGTACTTAATACGAATAATAAAATTCAATGTGAAGAAATTTCAAAATTTATGTAGTATTCGTTATTCTAATCGAATGCCGATTAATACCACAAAATAATTAAGACATTAAAAAGAAATAAGGTATTAAGTATCAGATAATAACGATCTGAAAGCTAATACAATATTTCATGAATCAGCCCATCTTATCATCAAATGAATCCTGAAGTGAATTAAAAACACTAATTACGACGGTCAGTTGTAATGGCAAGTTGCGAAGTAATTAGGAAGTTAAAAGCAAATTGTTCAAATATTATATTTATTTTTGGAGAAATTAAGAAAATTCAAGGTAATATGGAGGGGATAAATTCCGGAGGAACCGTTCATTAGTTAGAAACAGAATTATATTTTTATTTCAACTAGCATCCTTCGTTTTACCTAAATTCTTTGCATTTTGACCGATATAGGAAATTATTAGTACTATGGGTAAAAAATAGTAAGACTTTTAATTTAGATTTCGCGCGAAAACCCATTCGTCAAAATATGCAACAAAGAAGATCCATTAAATTTTGTGTCCGGAATCAAATTTGTGGTGCTGAAATTTTCCGAATATTGTACAGGGCCTTCCGTGGTACTTGTTTGTCGAGAGCAACAGATTTTAGTTATACAATACAAATTATCCAAAGAGAGCCAAGAACACATTGACAACAAACCACGTCCAAAACGGCCATCAACATCTACTGATGATCATCACGTCAATAAAATAAAGAAATTGGCGTTTGAGAGTTGACGATTAACAGTCAGAGATCTTACTGGCATCTTTGGAATATCGATCAGTGTAAAGATGATTATGGAACAAACCAATTTTTTTCAAGCATATTATTATTGGCGATGAGTCTTGAATTTATGCTTACGCCTCGCAAACAGACGATCGGCTGAATATCGCGGCAAAAGTGAGCCGCAGCCGAAAAAACCACGTCAAAGCAGGTCAAAAATCAAGATTATGTTGACAGTTTTCTTGTACAAGTATTATATAATCAATATTATTTTCGCTCATTTTTGACTTTTCTGATATTTAGTGATTTATATAATTATTGATTTTTTTAAAGTTGTTATGAGTAAACTAAACCTAAATTTGAAATAAGAAATATTTAAAATTAATTAATTTTAGTTACTTTATGGTGAAATATATAAATAGAAATTGTTATTTTTTATAGACTCGCTACTAAAGCGAATAACGACGCACAGCCAGCAAAAACTTGTCTGCAAACCAGCGGTTGAGGAATTAGTTCTGAATCACTACATTTTGTCATGAGTATAATATATTTACATAACAACGAATATGAATGTAATAAAGAGCGCCAAGTATGCAGCATGCCGAACAAACAAGTGCACTTGACCGTGTCCAATTTCAGTTTTCAAGGGTTAGCCGTTTGAAAAACAAAAATCGCGAAGCCAAAAAACACAATGGGGGAAAATGCGCGAGTGCAAGTATGCAAATTAAAGCAGAAATGTGAAATTCATGTTGGCACTTCGACAGCAGCGGCAGTGATTCTTTGGGGTGTCGCGTACGGTTAGATATATATACTTTGCTTCACACATATGTGTGTGTGTACAGTTAGATATACTTTGCTACATACATATGTATGTGTGTACGCGATGTGGTTGCTTGGCAAGTGCATATGCACGAGTTTGTAATGCCATTGACGCGACCTTTCCTTTGCGCTAATAACTGGCTGTTCGCCTAGGTGTGCATGTAGTTGTGCAAGCATGCAGACGAACAAAAATTGTTTATACTACAAAAAACAACACTGTACATTTGCGACATGTGCATTTATACATATAACAAGTGCTCAGCACTCGTTTCGCCAAGAGTTGTCTGTTGGCGTAATAAAAAATAATTTTGTTAAATTCTAAATTTATAAAATGCGCAATCATCTTAACCGGCAATTAATTAAATGAAATCCCTGTTAGTGTGCGAATCGGCAATATTTTTGCACTGAAAATATAAGTAAAGAGTTTCTTTTACTATTTAGTGGTAGAAAAGTGCTGCTAATTCACTATTTCCGTTTTAAAAAACTGCAATTTCCATAGTTATAAAAGCGCGCTTATCATAAAAATGGCGTTAATGCATTTACTTTTGCATAAATCAAAGCGAAGTGACGACAGTATAAGGACTGATATGGCGAATTTCAATGAAGCGAACTGATTGTGCGCCCAAAAGCAACGTTTAGCATGTCAAAACTCGGAAGTTTAAGTGCCACAATTTCCGACTTAAGACGCAAACACACAAAACAACACTTTTCCTTTAGTTAGGTGTTTTCAATTCACAGCTCATAAAAGCAGCCGTCACGAGTGTGGCCAATAGCGAATGGCAACGGGCACTTATTTAGTTTCCATACTATGTAGATTCGTGTCGAGATCGAGTCGTACGCCAAGTGGGCGTTGTATTATGTGGTCATTCACTTGGTTTGCCAGCTTGCGGTCGGGTATAAAATAAAATTGAGCATTAAAAAGTCACGCATACGCCACGTTGCACCAAGAAAAAGCAACAATATAAAAGAAAAATGTCTTAAAATGAAACGTAGAATGGCCAATTAAGTGCAGGCAACATTGTTAGCCAACACTGCAATTATACTTTTAATAAGAACAATGGAATGCGCGCTTAGCACGTTGGAACATCACTGTAATTCAGAGAGATTTAATGTAATGGCGTCTATACATACGCTAAAGTGTGTGTCAATATATGAAAGTCTGACTCAAATTGGGAACTTAAAACCCTCTTTCACGATAAAATATTATTTTTATAAGAATAAAATAACAATTCTCTGGTTACTCACCAGAATTCTACCAGTTGTCGTTTGTCCCGATATAAGCTCGCCAGCCCAGTCTTTGGCTTCGGTCATAAAGGTGCCTTCGAACTCTTGTTTGTTGCGTGACGCCTTCTGCTCTTTCTGTTTGGGATCGTTGGGTCCCAAATCGGGCTCCTTGCGACAGCAAATGAACGCAAACGCGCGCCATAGTAGCACAATAAATAGCCCAGCAAGGAAGGTAAAAATGCTGGAGAGCAAAAAACACCAGTACTTGCGTACTTTGAGACACTCATCGGCAGCGAATGGTGAATCTGTTGGATCTTCGGCCAATGATTCGACAGTGCTTTGGTCACACCCCGACATCCCCTGCAATGTGTGAAGTGTTAACAAATTTTTATTTAAATATTAATATTAGAATATAAAATTTTTAACTAAATTACAAGCGGTATTATTAAAGCATTATATTATATTACTAGCCACTAAAATGCAAAGATGTTATTAATGTGGTTTTATATAATATATACGTATATCTATCATCTTTACTTAAATATGTATTAATAAATGCTTGACCGCAAATTTCTCGCAACAATGAAAATGTTATAGTGTGGTTCATTTAAATAATAATTTTATATTAAACTAGTTCTTGTACAGTATATTTGTTAATGTGTATAATGTTAGTAGGAAAATACCTGAATTTTCTGCAAAATATATAAATATAAATTCAATTTTTTATGCAATCACAAATCGAGCTATAATTTTGAAAATGTAAATAGAAATATTTTCAGATTATATTTAATAATAGCGATCTAGTACAACATGGAATTTTAACCGATTTAAACGGTTTAGTCGATAAACTATATACTATATCATATTGTTAGTGGTAAAATTTGAAAAATAGAGTGTGATCGCTGATCTCAATAATGAGAGAAAGCATTGTTTGAACATCAGAAAAGAAGGAAACGAGCATAAATATGAAATATATCTGTCTCATGTCAATCGGGACTTCATATGCCGAATAGAAGCTGCTTACAACTGTCTGCGTTTTAGAGATAAAGATCTGAAATACACATATGCATAAGATATCCTAATATCTCCATATAGTAGCAGTAGCTAAAGTGGGAGGCGAGGGTTTAGTAATATATATTGTGACAAAAAAGCACCCGGAAATTTTAATTGAATTCCCCAGGTAAATTATATTTCAGAAAAAGTTAGTAGGACTGTCCTTAACTAGCTTAGTTTGTTTACAGCAACTGCTTAAGTCGGTACACCTCAGTAGTGTGTTACGATACAAATAATATGTTGCGAATAATAATATCGAACAAAAAATTTATCTCAAATTTTGTATTTCTAACCAAATTTCGTTTGTGGAATCGTTGCGAATGTTGGAAAAGGCTCACGGTAATTCAGTTTTGTCAAAAATACAAGCCTATGAGTGGTAAAAAGTATTCAAAGACAATTGCGAGATCGTTGAAGACATACCTCGTTCGACCTTCGACCTCTTCAACTGATGAAAAATTTAAAAAAGTGATAAATATGATGCTTTTTAATCGTCCCGCAAGTGTCAGACTAATGACAAGAGAGCTCGATATCTTTCGCGAGTTCGTTCGAAAGATGTTGGCAGATATTTTGTTTATGAAACACGTTCTTGCTCGACTCGTCCCGATAAAGTTAAATCTTTGGACATGCTTGATCGTGCGAATTCCAATCCCACGTTGATGGAGAGTATTATGACTGCCGATAAGACATGGGTTTATAAGTTTGACACGCAATGAAGTCAACAGTCATCGGAATGGAGTAAAGGGCTGAAACCAAAAAAATTACGCCCCATAAAAAACAAGGTGGAATTCACTTGATTAGAATGGTCGAAGGTCAAAATTGTCGTCAATACAAATATAGTTAAAATAATACTTTACATATTCGTTTTTCGTTCATTTTTATTTTTTGACATCTGAAAAGGTTTTCTATATTCTAGCTCGTTTTCCAATGATGATAAATGTGCTAGGATAGCAAAGAATACTTTCAAAACACAAATAATAACAATTTCAAAAAGAGCAATTAATTTTACTTCAAATTCATTAATTAAAACTCAGAAAGTCTTTATCAATCTCATATATGCATGTGTATAACTTAATCGCCCTTTTTTCCAAATATTAGTTCTAACCATTTCTAAAAAAAAAAAAAAAAATACAAAAAACAAATTATCCTTATTTGATGCCGCGTATATATTGTACTTCAGATATTTCAATAAAATTATTTCCAGGAAGTACTGAAAAAGTTGAATTATTGAAAATAAAAATAATGCAAAACTTTCGTGTCTTAATTAGACATAAACAAAATGAAGATATAAACTAAACTGAAAATAAATAAAATCGGAAGAGGAAAGCAATGAAAAGTATGCATGTTAATGATACTATCTACACAGTTGAGAATGAATTTATTTAGGAACCGGTGTGTTGGCAAAATTTCACTCCCAATCAAAAATCAATTTCAGCAACAACGCTTGTACACGCCCAACTACATTGATATATACACACGTGTACTTATTTATCTGTACATATGTACATTGTGGATTAGTGTTACTCATACGCACTGGTTCACTGCCAATTTACAGCCAAGATTTTTAGTATTTAATGACTGTTTTCAATGCCATTAATTCTTGCATATGCACAAGTGGGAATAAAGAGACAAGTACATAAATGCATAACAAGCTGATGAAGGCATCACATAGCATAACATAGAGTGATATTGATGATTCGATTGCTCAATTCACAGACACATGAATTCGTAGATGTGAAAAATGGGCGATGTGGTTATAGTCGACTGGTAAAATGTAAGTATTTCGAAGCAATGTGGATACATTATTAATTTTTATATGAGGAAAACATTAAGGAGTTTCACATGGTCTCATAAAGTTATAAGTTATAACGATCCGAAAACATAGCGTTCAGAGTGTTATTTGCGTAAACTTATTTTTGTATGCAATCCAACACTAAATTTTTAAAAGTAGTATAGAAACTTATGATTTTATGACATGTTGTGAGTACCCCAATTAAATTGTATCTAAGGAATTGCTAAGCTTTCATCACAGTCATAATTTAGGTATCGAATAAAATATTAAATACTCAATGGAAAACATGTAATGTAGAACATATTTATTTATATATTTTATTATGTTACGGTGTGTATGCTATTGCCGGTCTGATATCGGTGAACCAATAATGTTAAACTTTGAGATCAATCAGTGGCTAAATGAGTCTCAGACCCTCCTCACAATATTACACTCCCACACCACACACATCACATACACCACATCATCATTCACCACCATATCTTAACTACACACCACATCACACGCACACAAATACTACAACATCACGATTTCAACATACCAAAAAACAGGAACAAAAGGGACGGACGGACAAAGCACCAGCCTCTTTCGCATTATCTCTACGAACTCGCAAACATCAAGCATCGCTTAAGTTCCTCCGCTCATGTTTTCGTAACGCATATTAATATTTTTCCGTACAAGGTAAAGTGCCGCTTTAAAGTGCTGATACATTAACATATTAAAACATGGTCCTTCGAGCTGGACGCATAGGCTTCAAGAGTATTAGTCGAGGGGTCTGGATACATAACTCTATATTTAATTAAATTAAATTAATTAACTTAATTTTATATTCCTAAGAAGAATTCCAACAGCGACTCTTGAACTGGCACTAAACATGCCACCTAAAGATCTTTTCGCTGAAACTGCGCAGCAAAATCGGCGGGACGACCACTGGCTGCAGGAGAATTTACATATAGAATCTTCGAACATAGCTCTGAGAGTAATAGCGGTTGAGCAAACACTGTCAGGCATTGTCTTTACGATGACTGATGGAAACTGCAAAACGGTAGATCGGAAGTATAGAAAATTCCTATAAGCTCTCGATAGAAGATACATGCCTGTATAATGGGGCTGACAAATCGAGAAGACTGCTGGAAATGTCTAGGGCAGGGTACCAGGGAAACAATGGAGCATCCTTTATGCACTTGTCCCACATAAATAAGATTACGCTGTACGCATGTAGGGACCCGCGGAATGATACACTGGCGGAAGTATCTATAGTGAGGCCGCAAATTCTATTTGTCCATTCGTATCAAGCACAGGCATTCTTAAGTATAACTACTTCTCATGGGCATAGTAACTGAACACCATCGGGTATTGCAAAGAACCAAAACTGAGTGACTTGAGATCGTGAGGATAAAGGAAATAGCTTGGTTAGATTTTTAATAATTAAAAAAAATATTTCTCGATTTCCAGCAAGACAGTGTATTAAAATTATGTATCAAAGATCTAGGCCATAAGCAGATCTACTAATTTTTTTGTATGTATATTTTTAAATATTGTGCAAGCAATTTTTTTCTTTCACGAAATTCGGTGTAAAGTTACTGATCTAAGACTTTCGATTGAAAATTCATAATATTTTCCAATATTTTCCAAAATTAGGGAAAGTTTATACGAAAATTTCGTGAAAGTGTACAAAGAACAAAATCACAAAACAAAAAAAAAAAACTCAAAAAAATTAAATTTTCAATTTTTGTTGATCTTTTGATTACATTCAATTTTGTCACAGAACTTTTTTCTAAATAACACGTTTTGCGAAAAAATAAAATGTAATATTACTTAATAAATCAACCTCGATTTCACTTTCTTATCTCAGATCTCTCTTTTATTGTATTATTTATGTTATTTTATATTAATTTTTCAATGGGTTTCAACCTTTTATAAGATTTTTAATTAATTTTTATTTTCCTTTTAAAGACTGCTGTACTTTTTTGTGTGTATTATTCGGCAGGCTTTCGTATCGAAAAGTAGCCTCCGGCAGTAAAATATATGATTTTTTTAGAAAGTAGTGATGGGAAATAAAATACCCGCCTGCATCACTCATAAACAGGCCTTTAAGGGAATGTTTCATACGTAAAAATCGTTAGTAATATCAATATTACTGCATTTGAAAGAAAAATTGACTAGTGTCTTCGATAGCAGATTTGCTAATTTGAACTCCCAGTAACAATTAACAACTGCGTTTTAGATACACTGCAATATTAAAGCAATAAAATGAAATAAATATTTTATGGCTGCATTACGCTTACATTGCTCATGACGTTCGCGGTGACACTTTGGTTGAGCGCAAAGGCGAAATCTTCCATAGCTGTGATATTTTGTTTGACAATAAAAACAGTGTTTTACATTTTTTTAATACGAAATACAAGAGATTTTCAGCGCGTATTTATTGGCAACTCGTAGCGCAGTGCTGCTTTTATAATTTGTTTGCAATCTAAATCACTTTTTCAATTATTATTTTAATTTTTATCCACCATTTTTAATGCTTCGCTGTTTAGCATTTTATTTTATGATGTTTGCACATTATGAAGTGGTGCACTAACTCACACATACTTATACACTTGCGCGCACACGTCAGCTGTGGTGCCGCTGAGGTTGACAACATTTGCACAACGCTTCGCAGTCACATTATGTCACACAACAAACACTCACTTTGGTGAATTTTCTAATTTTCGATTATTTCTTCTTGTTTGCGCTTCGCTTTATCACATTCTCACGAGTTGTGCTCGTACTTCTTTGCCGCGCTCAGCTTCCTTCAGCATATTTTTGTGCCAATGAACGCATAATGAATATTTTAAACGAGAAAAAACGAAAAAAAAAAATATCTTCGTGTTGTTTTTCCGTTTGCAAAATTTCTGCTGTCTTCTAAGATTTCTTGCTCTTGGCTAAGTATTACAGCAATTACAACAAAAGTGAATTTATTATTGCGCTGAGTTTGCTATGAGGCGCGCAAATTAAAAACATTTTCGACTGTCAGCGCGTGTTTCAATGGTGACAACAACGGCAATAGTCCGAAAACGGTGACCAGAAGAGCTACATAAAGATTTTTGGCCGAAATTCTGAAGACTCGTTAGAAACGCGCGCGCAACTAGGAAGCTACGAAGATGTTGTGTTCGGGCGAGCGCCCAACCGTAGCGTGCCTCAATACGTCATGCAGCGCGACCAAAATAACAGCACACTAACAACATAGGCGACGATACTTGAATACACTTTGACGCCGAGAGTTGTTGTGCGCGCGCTCACTTGGACACAACAATTTTTTCGCTTTTATTTTTTCGAATTTTCACTTTGATTACTCAATATATAGATAAATATGCACGATGTGCTTCGTGTTGTTGGTGCTGGCAACAGCTGCGAAAAAATTTACGAAATGAAATTTCGATAAAATATTTTTTCATTATATTTCACAAATTTTTTTTTTTTTTAATTTTCTGTCAATATTTTTAGTGAAACTAAAACACATGCTTCGTTGGAGTTGCACAATTCTTCTACGGTGAACTTGAATTTCACTCTTATGAGATTTTCTGCACTTGTATAACGAGTTAAGAATCGTTTATCCCGTCGTATGGAATGCTCGCCATCACTCACTCTTCGCAACTGAAGTGAAAAATTGTCACCGTAAGAGTGTCGAGGCGTTGACTTTCGCGAAAAACTGTCGCGCCTCTGCTCGGTTGTTGGTGACAGCGCTGTATGCCGTCGCGAGCCTCACACGTATGCTAGCGCTTGTCGTAAGACTCTAGCGTCATTATATTTTTCAACACGTCACTCCTTGTTGGCCGAGTAGGTAAACAGGTAGCGAGCTATTTGAGTGGTTGTTCGAAGATACAGTGCACGCAGGGTAACGCAGAGCTTTTGCGCAAATGGGAATCTTACATGCCAGTGAGACATAAATGAGAACCTATGGAAAATTTCGTGGGAATCTTTTAATAAATTATCGTCACAAAAAAAAAAAAAAATTGCGTAGTGAAGCATTTTCAGATATCAAATACATTATTTCTCCTAATTAATTTTTTTTTTTATAAAGCTCTATACAAAAAGTTGCAGGACATCCCTAATTTAATCAAATTAACTTTCAAACGGTATCACAACCAAAGGGTTACTTTTCTATAGCCAAAACGCGTCACCATAAGTCCACGTACTTCCATATACAATATTCGTTCTCAAGCAATCGAACTCCATAGATGCCTTTGTGACGTCATCGTCCATAATGCGCCACTACTCTAAGTAACATCAAACATACTTTTCCAACTCCAACTTTTCCAAATCAATTATTATCTTAGGACCAGCTGTACTTACTTTCTTATTCTTTATGTCGTACATTTAGACATTTTGTTTATTTAATGGAAATGTTGAAGTGACACGCAATGTCAACTTCCTACAACTGTCTTTATGGCACAACTGTTTACCCTGTAAACAGCCATGCACTATTTCCTTCAACTATATGAATGTATTTTCTATATATATGCTTGTAGATATGGCTATTCGTGCTCACGCGTATTATTTGAATAAACAAATGGCTAATGAACATGGAAAAATGCATAAGAATGCTATGAATGATAAGTGGCAGAGATAAATTTTAGCCAACAAGAATTATGGTAATTGATGTTTTGTGGAGTTAAGAAAGAATGCACGGGAATAAGTACAAAGCCAAGGCCAAAAGAATAAAAGTGCAGATTGGCTCATAGCACTAATAGAAAATCGCATCGAATTGCAAGCATTTTGCTTATTATTTTAACACTTTTGAAGTCGTTTTAAATGGGCGCTTAATTGAGTCAATTAGTGAAATGTTCTCTGTAGACATTAGAAAATGAAAATAAATTAATTTTTTTTAATGGAATACTGAAATCGCTTGGCCCTCAGAATTGTCAATTAAATGAGAATAATCTGAGAAAAAATAACAGAAACTTATGCTATTGAGTAGTTCTTGTCTTTTAGAATTACTCTCAATACATTTGCCAGAGCATTGAATTCTTGGAGAATAAAATTTAGTCCAACTGAAATGAGTTTATTTAAATTCCTAATAATTTTGGATAAATAATTTTTTTTTCAAATTCTTTTATTTATAACCAAATATCGTTTGCGAAATCGTTGAAAATGTTTGAAAAGGCTGACGTTGATTCAGTTTTATCAAAAACACAAGCTTACTTCAAACACAGTCGAGAGATCGTTGAAAACATGTCTCCTTCTGGACATCCATCGACCTCTTCAACTGTTGAAAATGTTCATAAAGTGAAGCATATAGAGCTAGAAAATCAAGATAGAAAAAGAGCTCGACATCTTTCGCAAATCCGGTCGAATGATTTTGATGGATATTTTAGGTATAAAATGCGGTCTTGCTCGATTCGTCCCGATAAAGCTGTATTTCTTTGGACAAACTTGATGGTGCGAATTCAGACTCCATTATAGCTTCCTATGTGACATGGGTTATGAGTTTGACATATGTACATACGAGTCAACAATCACCGGAATAGAGGAGAAGAAACAAACCTGAACCACAAAAACCTGGCTAAAGCCGCACAAACATCAAGGTGATGCTTATCATTTTTATCGATATTAATAGAGGGACATATGGTCAATAAGGAGTTCTATTTGGCTGTATGGAAGTAATTGCGTAGAAACTCCCTGTGATTTTTTCTTATTCCTCGAAATGAAATTGCAGCTCCATGGAACTCGTTTTGAGTTAATCGAAGCGATAATACAAATTCGGTGAAGGAGCTAAGATCCCAAAGTGCGTATGAAAAGTCTTTCGAGTACTGGAAAGATCGTTGGAATAAGATTACTTTGAAGTCGGAAAAATAAATATTGGTGAATAACTAAAAGAAGAAGAATTAAATATTTGGCGTTTTATTTATGATTCCGGATACTTTTTTGTCACACATATATAAATCCCATCGTTGACGTCTGCGACTTTCACTCAGTTTATTAAGCTGCAGATAAGTAACACATATGCTCTATATAACGTTTTTGTAATTTATATTTATTTCTTTTATATATTTTATATTTTGTTTATTTTAAACATATATCTTTAAAATACTTATTATTTTGGATATTCATTTAAATCATCGATTTATATAAGTACTAAGAATCGCAGTACATTTCTTAATCATGTTTCGATTTCGGGTGTTACGATACCAGTACGGTACCGGATTTTCTTTCGGCCAAAGACTGTCAACTCGACAATATTTATTATCTGCCACTACAATAACAAAAAATGAGTAACGTAAAAACAAATTAAGGATTTGAACAATTAAGGTTGAGTTTTTATAAAATTTAGTATTTCAAAAAAACACACTCTTTGTCGAATATTAACTAATTTATACCAAATACTTGTTCATATTCTTTCAAATTTATTATATTTATTTTTTTACCTGAACTTATAATAACTCGCTTACCTTTGCTGTTTACTATTTCCTACTTCAGTACTCAGAACTCACTAATGCAAAGCAATATTGCCGCAGAAATATGACCATAACGAGAGTTTATAGAAATGTACCACTTTGCAACGCATGACCACATTAGTGCAAGTTAAATTATGGAAAATATTGCACTTGCATGAAGTCATTTGCACATTTGGGGCACCGTTGCCTAATTCAATTAGGAAAAGTGCATTGCGCTGCCGCTAAAGAGGCTAGTGGAGGGCACAGTGGAAATGCATAAATAATTACCGTTTCTGTTGAGATGCGTGACAACTGGGAGTCATAAATTTCGAGCACTTAAGGAAGGCATTCCTTAAGCGCCTTACAATGCAGGTATGGACAATGGAGGCGCGCTCATGGCCAACAACTAATTAACTATTTTGACATATTTTTTCCGCTAAAGTTGTCACAATTTATTTACGATGTTTTCATAATTACATGAGATGGCATTAAGCCTAAGAAACTTGAGCTGCCGAAAACAAGAAGTTTTGAATATTTTGCTGTTGCATTGGTTAATCGCTGCTTCCTGCCACGTTGAGTTTCACTCAGGAATTTCTTTCAATTCAAGTTATTAAAACAAGCAAGCTTTCATTTTAAATTGGGGTAGAAATATTTATTACTTTTCAGCCAACATTTGCCGTTGACAACACTTGCCTCTCATTAAAGTCACACCCTTGGTATTAATATTAATTAATTGGAATCATAAATCGCGCACGCACACCGAACAGGCTAATTTAGTCATCGAATTGTTATTCCCTAAAATAAAAAAAGAAAAAACAATAACGAAAAGAGCAGCAAGTAGCAACAACAACAATCACAACACGATGGCCAAAAAATGTTTACAACAACATTGGCACAGGCTGTGCCCTGCAGCTGCGTTTCCGACTGTAGCAGCTTCACATGTGTTTTGATGTTTATGCGGCCACTTGTGTGTGTGTGTGAGTGTGTCTGTGTTTACTTGCAGCCGAGCACGCGGTAAGTAAAAATAGACGCAGCAGCCACCAGCAGCAACAAACACATGCCGCCGCAATCCATCCGAAAGCATAGCAAAGTAGCGGCGGCGACTGCGGTTGCTTCTGACTGGCGAGCAAACAGTCATGGCGCCAATTCGTCAGTCTGTCAACCAACAACATGTCTATTTGTACTCTCAACTGGTGCACAGTGAGTTAATAAAAAATGGGTTAATAAAAAAATAAATAAAATAAAAATTTTCCAAAATAATACTTGCTTTTATTTTACAAACGTTAAAAAAATAAAACTTGTGGCAGTAAATTTTATAAACAATATAATATTAATTTAAAAAAGTTAAAATCT
>NW_017536518.1:705174-714533 GCF_001853355.1 Bactrocera latifrons | reverse complement strand
TTTTTTAACGCAAGAAAATTTCCCCACTAAGAAATAATCTTAAAGTAACTGTTTCGTTAAGCGACATCTTTTGTAAAAAATAAAATTAAATTTAAAAAATTACATTTCAATATTAAAATAAGTCTATAGTTTTTACACTTTCTCTGCAATGAACGAACGTGATATATAAAGTAATAGTTGTAATACTAAAAAAAATCTTTATAAAATTTATTGAAATGATTTCAACAGTAATTCAGCACAAAAAAATTATATATTTTAGTCCAAATAGAAAAATTGTGTTATAAAGAAATATCTATTACAAATTACAGAAGTCTCAAAGCAATTCACTCACTCATCCTACCCAGTGTGCGTTGTAGCAGCTTTTACATTTTTATTATTTCGTTTTTTTTTTTTATTTTTAGTCTTGAATTTATGTTCTAAAAGTTCTTTCAATGAACTGGCATTTATACACACACACATACGCACGTGCGCTCAGCAGCTGCCGATCGCGTCTTTTATTGTCAGAAAATATTAATAAATGTAAAGTTATGAGAACAAGCAATCAAAACGAAAGGCAAATGGTCGACAAACGACAAGCAGCAAGGTACACACACAAATTCGCGCCTTCTGAGCAGCTGAAGCGTCATGCAGACGCAAACACGCGCACATGCACGCGCTCGCTTTGTGTATGGTGAATAAAAGCACTAGATGAAATCAAGTACAATGCATGTGAGTAGCGAATGCGAATGAGCAAGCTGAAAGCTGGAAAACTGAAGTGTATTCTCGAAAATGACGCAGTCTGTCCCATTTTATTTGTTTATCCATTCGAAGAGTCAACAGTGGAGTCCGTGTCGATTGCAGCCACGTCTTTTCATTGACCTTGTTATTTCAATTTTTTCATAGCTTCGGCTTTGCTCATAACAATTTATTGCTTTCTTTGATTTTGGCAAATAAAATTGAAAGGGATAATGAGATAAGGAACAGATATGGAAAAATAAAGTGGATTGCAAGACAATGGGGATTGAAGCCGTTGACGCACACGCATCATTTCCATTATGTTTCTCGGTTAAGTATTTTTTAAGAATTCCAGATTTTTGTAAATATTTGTGGATACAAGTATGTGTTTATAAAAATCCTATCTTTTTTTTTTTAAACAAGTAAAGATGTTTCACATTTACTGAAGATACAAAGAAATGACACTGCAGATTCTTACTTATTACCTTTTTTTGGATACATTTAATGCAACAAAGAGCTTCTTCATTTCTTTTTTTTTTTACTCTTGTCAGTGCCAGACTCTGTATAAAATATTTTAATAACGGAAAAATATATATATCATCTTTCAACTCCAAATTTTCGAGATTCATCTCAGTGGCAGCATTTGTTTTTACATGTTGGATTAAACATAGCAGAAGAGGTTAGCAGTAAATTGTTTAAATGCTTTTGGTCTTAATATCAGCAATATCTTAAAATTTGTGGCCTACATTTAGGCGTATCATAAAGCAATACTAAAATACGCCCTAAAATAATATAATATATGTTATCAATAAAAATGTTATGTGAAAATGGATAAAATTGGAAGTAACCCCATTCACTCCCCATGTAAATTATTGTTAAAAACTACTAGAAGTACTAAGTATCTCAGAGATACAGCCGAGATGAAATGGATGGGTTCAATGGGATGCTGAATAAAAATTGGACGATAGGCTTATCAGCGCTCACTTTAAGATGAAATCCCATTTCTAATATTCATATGTCACAGTGCGAAAATGGGCAAAATCAGCCTACTTCTCACATGGCACAATTTTACCGAAAATATCGGTCAATTTGTGGGATAAACACCTTAAATTCAGAGAGAATCCTTTTCCGACAGCAGTATCTCAGGTGGGTTGAATCGGGTCAGTACTTCCCTAACAAAATGTAATCCTAATATAAAGATTTTCTAACTTGCGGGTAACTTTCTACCGCATTTATGGGCAAATATTTAGTTAGGAAAGTGACAGAGCGTGTTTTACTCATAACGGTGTATCTTTATGCCTAAAAGGGATCAAATTGTGTTTTTTGAGAGAAGCTCCCGAGAATTAGCTGTAGTTCCTTTTCAAATAAATATATTTACTAATACTAAGTCTTAAAAAACAGTTAAAAGATACCATAATACGTGTTAAAATTTTCGGATCAAGAAATAAAAAAAAATTTTTAAGAAAAAATTGTGGAAAATTCAAAGGAAAAACCTAATTTTGTTTTAAATTATCTATGCTTTATGCGTGGCGAAAAAACTACTCAATTTAATTTGAATTAGTTCTTGCAGCAACTCGGGGATTTATTTAGGGTGGTATTCAAACAAATATGAAGTACTTAGTACAAAAATATGCTAGCAATTAGATGAAACACATAAATAGGTATATAGATTCAGAGATATGCACTATGATCTTTCGCATTTGATCATTCACACCACCTCATCCGATCTCAGAGTACTAAGAGTACCAGCCTAACAAGGTGCTTGAGGTAAACGAGCTGACGGAGATAGTTCGTTTGTGGATAAGTCACCCCAAAGACTATGTATCCGCTTCTCTCAATGTGTGAACATTCACAGAGAAATTACAATTTATTTTTATTTCTAAATTTTGGCCAACTAATTCCAGGTTTTAATCGATTCGATGGCAAAAGAAACGCAATTCCTGAGCCAATATCTAAGTATTAGAAAGAAGTGAATACTTTCACCAGAATGTCTCAATAATAAATAATGCATATAAAAGTATTGAGTATTGAAAGAATTGACATTGTTAATTTTTGAAAGACATTTGATGAATTATATTTTTATTAACTGAATATTTCAACTTATCCGTCAAGTAATCATATACAGTTGTTAACAGAATTGAAATACGAATACTAAAATAAGAAAATCACAAAACCTCCAAGAAAAATTCTTGTATAAGAACAATATATTTCCATATATATACATTTATGCCATTGTACGCAGTAATGGTGACCTAATTCATAGCATTACCTATTCGCCCATTCAACCATTCGTCCAGACGTCCGTCGTTATCTGGCGATTGACATTTTCCAGACGAATTGTCGTCATTGCCCTAAGAAAGTATATAAATTAACAAAAGCTCGCACACAAATACACGCACACTCATACACATATAATGCATGCAAGGAAAGAAAGTGAAATGGCTCATGAGTTTCTTTTCCATGTGCAAAGCTTGCGTTGGATTATAGTTATACTCGCGTGTGTGATTGTGTGCGAAAGTGCGAGGGTGCATTATAATGGGCAAAAATCGATTTAAGCCTTCAACCTGTCATTTCGATGGCATTCCGCTTAATGTAGTGTCATTTTGTCATTCCGCGTGTGTGTGTGTGTGTGTGTGTGTGTGACCGCAACCCAACCTACACTCGAACACACACGCAGCCAAGTGCACGCTAGATTTGAAGCACGCAAGTATTCGCCTATGATTATTAGCATGCAGCGCGGCCAATTGAATTGATTTTCTGTTAAATTCGACTCGTTTCATTTTCCTTCGTTAACTGGAGTAACGGTAACCCTTCATTGTGACATAAGTCAGCCGAAGTCGAAGTGAACGCACTAAAATTGTTCATTTCAGTCACCTTCAACTAATATAATATTTATAAGTAGTACGTGTTCGCTCACGGCAGATTTGCGTTTGCCAACACCCACACATATTCAGTTTTTTATTAGCGCTTGACAATAATATCTGCAAGTGTCACTTGTCACAGCGCTCGATAAACAATAAATTGGCTTGACCTTCAAGAAGCGGTCATCCGTTTTGTTATTGAATGACAGTAGTGGTTTACTAATCGCCAACACGAAGAATTCTATCATTTTTATGCTTGGGGAAGAGGCCTATTTATGAATATATATGATTAACTGTCAGGATTTGATATACAATGCATCATCCAATCGAGTACAAATGTATATGAGCGTGAACAAATCTGATAATTAGCTCTCTAGTAGCATTTCATATGTGTTTAGTAAATGAATTGCGATCGAGATTTTGATTTTAGTTAATGAATAGTGAGAGCACCCAGAGCCTTGGTGCTCATTATGAGTTTTACCTGCGTGGAGGGTGGCGGCAGCACCGATGCATCATGACAGTTCGGACACCAATAAACCATTTGTATTATTTATTGATTGATTAATCACTCTATGGCTTGTGATTATTGATAATTAGTCAAGTTAACTTTTTTTTTTGACATTATCTGTAGTGCTTCCATGCATGTTATTATGTATTAGTGCCAAATATAGTATATAGATAATTAATTAAAATATGTCAACAATAAGATATGAATAGTATGCTAGGTATATTTTTTGTATTATATAATAAAAAAATAGTAATTATAACATAGACATATATTAAAGGTAATTTATTATAAATACAACTATTCTTACTCAAAATCTACAATAATATAAATAATATGTTAAATTAACCAGGCAAAAATCGAATAACTCTTAGCTGATAAAAATTTGAGTCGTTGAAGCTGTCATATTATTTTTGATCAGTATATTTCGGCATTTCATTTTGAAAAGATTTGCACCTGAACAACGTTTATAAATCGTTCCAAGTTAGTATGAAAATTCACATTCTGTAAAAATGTGTTTCGAGGGCTTCGCAACACCATTACCCATTTTGAGATCTAGCAGTAAAAAAAAAATATAGCAGTCGTAACTGAGAGTGTACACGAAGGCCGTGGAGAGTTGATTCGACGGCGTTTGCAGTAACTTGGAATCCTACACATCACATCGATCAATGGATTTATTGAAAGAACACTTCGGTGAGTAGATAATTTTACGTTTTGGGTCGGTCGATTGTGTGTTATCACACTGTTAGACTATTTTCTTTGTATATACATATGTAAAGTTTAAAGTCTATGCTGACAATCTCGCTTATACGGATATTCAGGCCTTGGAGCTAAACTTCACATGTGTCGTTCGCTAGTTACCAGTTGAAATGAAAATGGACTCAAAGTATGGACAATTTGATACGTAACCGTAGGAAATGTCATAGTGGTCTAAATGAATCGCTTCCGATTTAAAAAAAAAAAACTTCGGAAATATTTTACGCTTTTTTATACCTTGAACAGGGTATATTAAGTTTGTCACGAAGTCTGTGATGATATATAAACGAGCTAGTTAATTTTTGAGTTATCGATCTAAAATTTTGCGTACATCCTTATCTTCACAAGAATCTCCTGATTTGTCATAATCGCCGATATCGTACTACTATAGCTTATGGCTACCATACAAACTAAACGATCGGAATAAAATTTTTGTATGGCAGCTGCGTTATTTGTGAAGGGTATTCTAGCTACGGAAGGATTTTTTCTTATTTTGAATTAAACTTACTATATATTCCGAAGAATGACGACAAAGTTTCGAATGTTTAATTCAGGCCTGGAACATGAAATCGCTAAAGAACTCAACATTTCATGCAGCGCCTGATATGAACGGGGGTTACTCCCTTGTTTTTTTTAACAAATAATCAAACGCTAATCTGTTTAAATTAAATGTATTTTTGCAGGTGAAATTTTTATCATTGCGACTTTAGTAATACAGCGTAATCAAGTTTGGTGAACTCCGCTCGTCATGATCAGAAGGCAGTGCTTAAGTATGGGAAACTTTACAGGATATACTATATAAAAAGTTGTAGTTTAGAATCATAATTCCAATGAATATAATTGGCTTTAATTGGATCGTACACTGGTTAATACAGAACTAAAATCTGAACTAAGATATTTTTTCTGTGTTCTACTATGCTATCTGCAAACTCGATGATATCGAAAAGCACCTTAGTTCTTTCCACTTAGATGTTTTGAGTTTTTAACTCAGAAATTAATTACTGAGAACCATTAATGTCAGCGCCAAAAGTTATTCAACTTCCACTATTTTCTGTAACTTAAGCTCTATTTTTAACTACCTTAACACTTGTCTTGGATAAAGTCAATTTTTCACTCACCTAGTCCTAGTACAGGCAAAACCACCGAGGCACGCCAGCGTTGCCAACATTCACACTATGAAATTTTGCATGTTTCAGCAGTAGCGGTTTTTTGTTTCGCAGCTTACGCGACTGCGCAAAAGTATAACAAACGTGCACTTATAACATGGCAAACCAATCTTTAACTAATTTCGATTGCTGTAGCTGAAGAATGTGATCCCCAAAGTCTGTTGCAAACACAAATAAACGCTCAGTTGCGCGTTAGTAGCCGAAATTTGCTGTTACTCGCTGATATTTGTTGATATTTTACGGTTAGCTAATGAACACGCAACGATTTCTTAGCACATTAAGTTAATTTGGTTATATTGTAAATACATACATATACAGTATAAATATATATATATATATTTTTAGTAGTTATGAGTAGTAGTAGAAGTAGTATATATGTGTTTTTTATGTTTAGAATTTATTTAAACGACAAGCGCGAGTTGTAGTACGTTATACGCGTGGATAAATATTTGAGAATATTTTTGTAAACATTTTGCTATTGGTATTGCTATAATGTGGTATTAATACTATATATATATTTTTTTAATTTTGTTGCAATTATTATACACACTGCGATTCAATTGTGCGTAACTTTGCACAGAACGCTTGTTGTTGTTACAAATTTTGCTGCAGCATTCAAACGAAGTTTCTCAGCACAGCTTGTAAACGCTTGCAAATCGTCACAATTATTCCTTTTTACTTTTATAAATTTTTTCACTGATTTTGCACACAAACGATTTAATTAACGTTTCTTTATTGTTGTTAGTGTACTATACGCTCATTTTCTTGAAGCAACGCAGGCAGCTTGTCTTAAAAAATTTCGTTGATTTTCTCCAGCACTGAAAATAGCAATAAAAATAAAACTAATTATTAAAAGGGAAATCAAAATTTTCTCTTCCTCTCCCTTTCATTAACCGGTTTTTCGTTTCGTCCACCTTCTGTTTATTAAGCATTCACTTCATTGTTTTCCAGTTTAATGCACCCTAATTTCATTGTATTTTCACTTTTTACTTCATTGCAGCTTACTAATCCCCCTTTGTCATTTCACTTTTACTTTTCTAACGGTATATAATTTTTTTTCTTTCGTTAGTATTTTCCCGCTCGTTCGTTGTGTCTGTCGCACGCGAAAACTGCTACTGTTTCACTGTTTATCCTCACATTGTTATCCTTTCTCGTTGGCGTTTCGCTGCTGTTTGCACGTGCGCTTCGTTTTTGTTCGTCGCTTAGTTGAGATATTTACTCTTCGCTCGCGCTCTCTCAGGCACATGCGACGCGTTGTGCGCTCACATTCCGAAAAAGCTTCGTTGCGCCAAAAACAACAAAGTGCCGCTCGAATACATGGAAAGCGGGCACAGTGCACAAACAAACACACACACCTGCATATTTTCATATTTTGAAGAAAATAATGGCGGATTAAAAGGCAGAGTTTGGCAAAGAAATTTTAAATTTTATTGAAATTGCGTTATTTAGCACAAAATATGAAATAAATATTTGCTACACAAAAATTATTTAAATAACACTTTTTTTTAAAACGAGCAAATATTTCAGGTAGCCTTTGACGTAAGAAAAAAAATATTAAAATGTTCAGTATTAAATTTTTTTGATTAAATTAATTGATTAATTTAAATATTTTTTAATTTTTATTCTTAGTTGACTCTTACGCAGTGTTCTACGAAGTCGGTGCAGTAACATTATTAAATTTATGGCCTCATAACGCAATATTTTTATGTAATAGAAACTTTGTTAAATAAAATAAATTTACTAAAAATAATAATAATACACAAACCAAAATTTATCTTTAAGAAGTTCATCATACGCCATGTCACACATATATCGCATGTACATGTGGTATACCGTGGCGTATGATAAATGTATTGTAAAATGCTTTTTATTATTAAATAACCTAAAGTAACTGTAATTAATATATATATACATATATTAGCAATTATTAATTTGATATTTCTTTATTGGAGAAATGTTTAATATATAAAAACATTCCTCATACCACCTGACACAGGAATATAATTTAATATTTTTATTAATATAGAAAATCGGTATAATAAGAATTTAGAGTGTTATTATTTTCAAAAACACAAATGCCATTGATTATAAAATAGGACTTTATTTTTTTTTATTAAAATGAAATAATATAAGAGTTTAAACAATTACATCGGAAATATCTAAATATTTTTTTAATGAAAATGTACAAAAATAAAGCAAACAAGTACTATGCGAAACATAAAATTAATAATAAATTTTGGAAAATTTTTCTTGAAACTATTGAAAGCTTATTATATTTTTATGAAAGTATTTTAATTATTTAATAAATTACATAAACAATAGTTAACTGTAGTACCTGTCTCTTATACACATCTAGATAAATTTAAAGGTATTTATTTTTTATTAATTTTTTAATGTAAAAATATTTTTTTTTTAATGTACAAATAGTTTTCTTTTTAAAAACGTATTTATTTAATTTTTCTTTTTCACTTATTTATTACGATTAAGGCAATTCTATTTATTTCATTAATTAAAGTTTTTTGTTGTTTATTAGTAATTGAAAAATATGAAAAAAATCGATTATTCTTTTTTTTATGAAAAAATACTTTTTTTTAATGAAAAAAATACTTTATTTTTTAATGAAAACATTATGAAAAAAATATTTTTTATTTATGCTTTTATATAGAAATGTTTTATTAAAATTTTTTTTTTTTTTAATTTCCACTTAATTATTACAATTAGTACTTTTTTCACAACTGCGCTGAATTTTTCCTACTGGCCATTACTCACCTACTTGTTATTATGAATAGGCGCGCTGCTGTGCACGGAAATCCAATTTCGACGTGTTCCTTCCACATTTTCTATTTCCTTCATTAAAGATTTGTTGTTGTTTTTTGTTCATGTAAACACACTTTCATAAATATGTGTGTTTAATAAAAGTTGGTAAAATTACTGTTGTTTTATTTCTACGCCAACATAGCTAATTTCGAAATGTATTAAATACCATAGGTATGGCTAGAGCCTTCTGAATTTTATGAGCTACTTTGAGGCCGATTTTCGAGGTGCATCACTTGATAAATAGAAAATACTTACATGTATGTTTTTTTATACAATTTTGGAATTTTAAGTTCTTGAAATTTGGCACATATTATTAGCTAAGGCAAAGCTACAATCTGCGAAATATATTGTTCAGATCGGATCAATATAGCATATAGCTGCTATACATAACACAACTGACGGAAAGATAGGAGACTTTTTATACCCTTTTGTTCTATACTATAAGAAGTGAAGAGTATTATAGATACCATTAAATCAAAGTTAATTTTTTTTTATTTTAATTTAATTTTTTAGTCACATAAGTTATTATTATTTTATTTA
>NW_017536518.1:701779-703278 GCF_001853355.1 Bactrocera latifrons | reverse complement strand
CATTAAAAAATTAATAAAAAATAAATACCTTTAAATTTAGAAAAAAAAAATTTTGTTCTTAAAAGCTAGATCCTTTTCCATATTTTCCGAAAACGAATAAAAAATTATTATTTTTTGCAGAAAAATATTAAATAGAGAATTTCCTCCGCATTATTCCAACTCGAGTTAAGCAGTTATGACAAATGCTTTGTTAGTATATCTACATATGTACATACATATGTACATCCATAAGGACTCATCTGGTATGACAGCCTAAAAACCGATTTTTGGGAATTAAAAAAATCAATCAAACTTTTTAAGACTTTAAGGGAATATTTTTATACATTTTAAGTATAAAAAATAGATTTCTTGAAAAAGAAAATTAAAATATAAAAAAAATAAAAAAATGTAATATTATATTTCACTTTGTTTAAAAATTTACGAATAACTAATAATAAGATGAATATAGAAAATTGTTTCAAAATAAACATTCGATTTCCACACTTGGGTTATAATCCCGCGCAGTTGGCAAATCTGCTCACCCCAACTTAGCGCGAAATGAGCGCACAGTTGTCGAACACAACTCGAAAGAAACAAGCAAACTGAGTCAAGGAAGCAGCGCCAACAAATACAAGAAACATACAAAGCAACAAAATAAATTACATTGAATTCTGAAGAAGAACCCAACGAGGGGCGAATGAACAAATAGGTGAAATAAAATAATAAAAATAATAATAATAATTTGAAAGCAACTCTCAGACATTCAGTCAACGAGTAATTGTATAAATATGTGCATTTATATGTATGCAAGGGGCCGTCGCGCAATAAGCAGCACACACATATACATGTATGTATGTAATCGGTGTGTGTGCGCGCAATAAAGTAACGAGCTTTTTGAACCTATCAATTTATACAAATACACACAAATATATGGATAGATATACATACTTACACATATACATATGGATATGTATATATAACAATGAATATACACGCAAATAAGCAGCAGCGGGAGTAACCGCGTTGAACGGTATTATTGTGGGATGTGCATAGACAAAAGACAAGGAACGATTCGAAGAGGAATGGGATGTATACCAGGCGCTGGCTCGTATACATACACATACAAATGTACAAATATGCATAAAATATGAAAGCACGAAACAATAGCTGTTATTAGAAGTGGAAGTATACGGCGAAGTGGTAACAAGCAAGAAGAAGCAAAAAATAAAAATTAAGTAAGTGTGGAAAGCAGGCAAAAGAGCGTGTATAGTTTCCAAGCGCCAAAAGTGGCTCATGGAAGGAGCATAAATAAAAAATGTTGCTTAGAAACAGTAGTTGTTGAGCAGGTGCGCGGTTGTTGGCATTATTCAACAAATTTAATTTTTTTCTTTGGGTTTCTCACACCCATTATGGTTCAAAAAAAAAAAATATTTAAAACAAAATTTTATTTAACTTGCTAATTAGAATTTTAAAATATACTTCATTTTTAATGTAATTTATTTTTAGACCTTTTATTTTTT
>NW_017536518.1:674761-701111 GCF_001853355.1 Bactrocera latifrons | reverse complement strand
TTTTTTTATTTTGAAATTTCTTTATGTTTTTAATTCTTTTTATTTTGTTTTTTATGTTCTTAAGTTTTTTGTTTTAAAAATTTGCGCGCAAATAAAATTATTATCTTCAGAAAAAAAATATTTTTTATTATTTCACACTTTTCAATTATATTTAAAAATTCCATTTCCTTTTTATGTAGCGTATTTCGTATTTTAGACATTTGATATTTTTTATTTCTTTACTATTTTTTACATTTGTTTCACCACAATTATTGCTTAAATTCCACTATCCATAACCAGTAAAATATATGTATATAGAAATGCCTGCACATTACCAGTAGGTGCAAATAAACGTATTGGCGGTGTCTGCTACACATTTGACGAGCTGCCGTTCGTTCGTCCGCTCGCTCGTTCGCTCGCACACTCGCCACATTCACTCACTAGCACAATTCGTTTCGTTTTCAACGCGCAGCAGGGCACACGATGTTGCCCATACGCGAAGCACGACGTTGGAAAAAAAATATGTGTCCTAGTCACGAAGCCCTAGTACACCCCTGCAAGCTGGCCAACAACGCGACAAACCAACACGAGTATGTGTATGTGGCAGCATGTAGGCACGCATACCTACACACGCTGGCAAATACACACATACCGAAAATTTTCTTGGGAATTTTCACTGTATTTTCAGCATTAATTTTGCTTGCTATTTCCAGTCGAAGATTTTTTCGCTGGCTTAGTCCTTCGCAGCTTGTGACTTAATAAATTTTAGTTGCTTTTTGAATTTCGAATATTTTTTAAATATTTTACAACGGTATATGTACCATGTATGTGTTTGGCTTACACTGCTGAGCGCTGGCTTTTCACACGCTTTTGCTACTGCATGAAAATTTTTTCAGCTACGACTTCTGCTCGAATTAGGCCAACATTGCGCTGCAGCGCAAATGATTTTTGCTGCTGCGTTTGCAGCTTTTTACTTAATAAATATTTTCCAGCACTGATTTTCAACACTTTTGCTTGCTATTTGGTATTACTGAGCATAAAATTCAATTTCTACTGCTTTTTATTGCTTGTGTGTGTGGGCGTATTTGTTGAGGAAAAATCTCCTTTGCTATGCTGACACTATTTTTTCTGATTTTTTGCTTTTTGTTCACTGCTCTGCTTTAGTCACACACACGGCCACGCAGCGCATACACGAACGAACCTTTCTCAACGGCAGCGGATACAAGTCTGAAAGGTGCAGACTTTCTCCAGGCCATCGTAGCTAACGTTGTCATCGTCGCTGTGAGCTTTTTCGGTATGCGCCTGTTAGCCGACCTTTCCGAATCGATACGACAACAGCGCGGTGGAACGCGACGCGACACGATGCTTTTGTCTCTAATTCGCTTTCGCTCAATGTTTTGTTGACTGTTTCATGTTTCGTTGCTTTACACGGTTATTTCATCGCTGTTGTTGTTGTTAAGTTTGTTTTGCGCCGATTTGTTTGCTCTGGTGTTCGCCTGCTTCTGCTTCCAACATTATCCTATGCTTTGTTTTAATCCTTTTCTTTCGGCGCACAAAAGCGCGCTGGTGTCGGTCGTACCGTTATTCACATATATACATACACCCACATCCTTTACACACTTCACTCTCCAACTCGTACGTTCTTGCATACTTCCGTTGTCGCTCTCTCCCAAATCTTCACTTTCCGTTTTTGCTTCCGCTTAACGCTAAACGCGTCCTTTTCGCAGCGCCTTTGTTTATACCGCATTTTGCATCGGCGGCTAATCAGACACATATCCGGCATGCAGTTTTCATTTCCTCCTCATATTAAACTTCACACACTTAACGTGTGCAAATGGCTGAGTGAATTTTCATATAGGTTTGGTGAGAGGTGAGGTGATTAGGAGATTGCCTTAGGAGTTTTTTCCAAGAGACATTTTCTTTAATAAATAAGTTAAAACAAGTATTCATGCAAAGAACATAATTTACTGTAAATATCGGTGTTGTTTTGAAAAAATCTGGATTTCCTTGATCCCTCTGCCGACATCTGGGAATTCCTCCGAAAAAGGTATCAGGCAGTGAGAAAGATTTTTTTGCATAAATAGAGCAACGGTCCAAAAAAATTTATCATGATCGAAGGACTAGTCAAAATTTAAATCTATTTAAAACGAAATTTTTTGGAATTTACTCATCTAGTATATTTAAATAATGAAATTATTATCATAAAACTTATTTCTTCAATGATTACCCGACAAAAATATCTAAGAAGGTTATGTGAAAATTTCAAAACAATCGGTCCACCGATTCGAGAAAAACGAATTTAAAGTTTTTAAAAATTCATAAATTCTCAGTCGCAATCCTACAGTTATAGTAAAATTGGTTACCACTGATTCCTTTGCTCTTATAATTCATCAACTAGATCTCTGTTCCTCGTCCAATAAGGTGTTTGCAGCTCGCAAAACGAGACTTCGATGAAATATTAAGAAGTCGAATAAAATGGAGACAAAGAGTGTACTGATGTTGTTGTTGTTTTAGCAGCAGAATTCTATCGAATTGGCAGTCCTTCCTTGGCCGGAATCCGGTTCCGTTCCGGTTACTGTCAGGGGAAAGGGTCCCGATAATAACCATCGGCCCTACCAACGATTATGAGATGTATGAGTATTAGAAGTCACATAATTCACAGGAAGTCAGAGTTGGTACCCACAATTCAAGTAGAAGAACGCTATTTATAACAAAATTGTCGTCATCTCTGATTTAATCATTTTTGATTGGAACGAACCAGGTTTTATAAAGCTGCCAAAGAATGCCACTGTTGCCCTTAGCCAACCTACATTTTTTAGCCAATTGCCAATGAAAATGTAGGTTTCAAGTTTAATCCACGTAAGAACCCTTGCTATTGCTTTCCTGGCGCTGAGAAAATCCATTTGTAGTAGACCTGCGATAGTACACATTTTTTTCAACAGACGTTCGCAAATGATCCACACAAGTTAGTTCACCAAAAGTCAAATTAAAAATTAAAATTAGTTGATAAAATTCATTGCATTTAAAAATATACCATTCTTTTTCAAATTCTTAAAATTAAGCATTCCAACCTACGCCACTGTATTCTTTCTGCCGGCAGTAAATTCAACAATGCCTAAAAAACAGCTGATGACACCGAACAGTGGAAATAATTCATAAACAAAACAAAGACTGTTGATTGTCTTTGCTGTCAAATTTGTTTTTTTTATTTTTTCTTCGAACTTAGAACTGATAGCAATTTTTTACAATCATCTAGTAACTATTATATCGCAAGTTATTTCTTAAATAAAATGACCGCTGTGCTAGGCGCCGGCATGAGTGGCCTATCGGCTGCTTATTATTTACTACAGAAATTTGGGTATCCTGCAACGGTTTATGAGGCGTCACATCGCGTCGGTGGTTGGATACGCACCGAAAGGCATAAAGATAAAGGTTTCATATTCGAAATGGGTCCACGTACCATTCGTCCGAAGGGTATTCAAGGCGCTAATACATTGCAATTAATAGAAGAATTGAAGTTGCCGGTCGATCCGATTAAATCGTGGCAACCGGCAGCTAAAAATCGTTTGATATATGCTAAAGGTCAATTGTGCATGCTGCCGAATAGCTTAAGTGGAATATTCAAAACATTACCGCCATTCTCAAAACCACTAATTAGCCAAATTAAACAGGACTTAATAGCCGGTCAAAAGAAATTGAAGCTCGCTGATGAATCTATTTATGATTTTGTTGAAAGGCGCTTCGGCGCTGAATTGGCTAATTATGCGATAAGTCCTTTAATATGTGGAATTTGTGCTGGTGACGCAAAAGAAATCAGTGTGCGTTTTCTAATGAATGACTTGTTCGAAAAAGAACAAAAATGGGGCGGCATCATAAAAGGTGTGGTATATGAAAAACTATTTGGAAATAATAATAAGGCCGCTCCCGCGGGACTATTTGGAGATGCCATGCCAAAACTATATGAAAGATCGCAGAAGGAGAAATGGAGTATGTATAGAGTACCGGATGGCTTGGATACACTACCGCAAACATTACGTAACTACTTACAAGAAAAGGATGTTGATATTCAACTAACATCGGAATGCCGGGAAATCATATTCACACGTGACGGTGTTCGAATGACCGTCAAAGGTCAAGAGGTTGAACCAAATCATATTATTTCATCAATTCCAACACACAAGTTGGCAACCTGTGTAAAAAATCAACATCCATCTTTGTCAGCCTTACTAATGGCTATAGAGTATGTTGATGTGGCCGTTGTCAACTTACAATATAATATTAAGGATTTACTTAAGATGAAAGCTTTTGGCTTTTTAGTGCCACCCATTGAGCGCATTCCCATACTAGGCGTTATATTTGACAGTTGTTGTTTCGATATGGAAGGCAATACAATTCTTACGGTTATGATGGGTGGACGTTGGTTTGAGCAGAATTTCGGCAAGGATCCAACACCGAAAAAGCTACTGGACACAGCATTGCAATATTTGGATGTGGTAATGGGTATAGCAGAGGAACCACGTTTGACACGTGTGCACGTATTGAGGAAATGTATACCGCAATATACTGTGGGACATACGCAGCGAGTATCCGATATACGACGGTACATTAAACACTATAAACTGCCGTTGACATTATGTGGTGCAGCTTACGATGGAGTTGGTATAAATGATGTTATACTATCAGCACGAACTCAGGTGGAATCCTTGCGGCCTTTTGATGATTAAATTGTTTAAAATTAATGGGTAGGGTAGTGTGTTCGATACCGGCAATGCAGTTATAGGCTGTAACATTATATTGTTATGCGATTTTCTATTTATTTATATTGAAGTTCTAATTGTTTAAAAACAAAAAAGATTTTAACAGTGTAAAGCAGCTGCGTTTAATCTTATTTGCCAAAGCCACCAAGACAATTTGGAGTAGGTTCGACTGTGTAATTAGGATCCCACTGTTTGGGAGATTTAGCTTCTATAGATAGCGCATGAACAAAATTACCAGCCAATTTCTCTTGTACAATTGAATTCACCAAACGGTGACGCTGCAATTAATTATAAGCGAGTTATACAAGAAAAGTTTAATAAAAAAAAAAATCGGACCGATACCTTTATTAAAGAGAGCTCCTCAAATTTATCAGATACTACCAACACTTTGAAATGTGTTTCGGAACCTTTCGGTACGTTGTGCATATAGGACTCGTTAATCACTTCCAAGTGCAATGGTGATAAATGCTCCGTAAGTGCGACTCGTATGGCTGACTCAACGGGCGCAGTTTGAGGTGTGGCTGACATTCTGTGCAATTGGGCGGAGCGCAACGTTACTAAAAGAATGCATTAGCCAATATTTATATAGAAGTTTGATATTTATAAATTAACTTACATGTAGCGCTGCGAAATAAGTTCATAACTGTTTGTATTAATGCGTATTCTAATAACAATAACATCAATCAGCTGTTTTTATTTTCTTCATTAATACCCAAATCATGCTGCCACCTAAGAATTTTTGATAAAAAAAAATTAACCTCTTTCACAACTCTAAACATAAAATAATGAATATATGCATATAATGTTTATATTTCAAATAAAAATTAATTAATAATAGTATGTCTATAAATAAGTATCGACATATTGCAAACAATCAAGGAACTAAGTCTCGCTAATCTCCAGCAGATGGCGCCTTCGTTACTAACTTATCTCAGGTGGCAGCATCATTTTCACCTGAGATCTTGTCAATTTGACAATTTTTCTTTAATATTCTCTTTAAACTCGTTCGTATTGTGCTAATTTTTGGAAATATTTCTCTGTTTTCCGTATTTTGTACCAGCAAAATTATAGATTTGATAGTAAGTGCAACAGGTAAATGGAGTTAGTTAAAATCTGTCGATTTAAATGAAGAATGTGTTAAGAAAAATTCAACGATAGTCTTCTTTAGAGACAACGGAAGTGTAAAAATGTTGATTTTTGCCAAATTAGGTTGTTAATCGCGAAGATCACAAATCAGCTCTTACCAGCTTTGCTAAACCACAAGTCGGTCAATACGAAGGCGAATGAAAAACAGTTGGCTAATAAACGTGCTGTGTGTTAGTTGAATTGTGCCAAGCGTCTAGATCAAACAAGTGCAATTTTTTTTTTTTTAACAAGCTGCCTTCATTTCAATTAAGTGAACGCCCATAATGCCGCCTGTGCAGTAAGAAATTTATATATAATCGTATATAAGACATGCATATTTATATATAACGACAACCTTAATATCACAAATAACAAGTTAACGTTTTCAATTGGAGCACAAACATATGTCAAGCGCCTTATATCGTTGATTGTCTACATTCCAATAGGTTTCATTCATTTGTTTCTTATGAATGACACCCACGGTACTTAAGTCGTACGGTTTCGTTAAGATATGAACTATGCTATTGACTGATCTTTAACATCGAGGACGTATAACTATATACATATTTGCGATGTTCAAAAATCATAGTAGTAAAATCACTTTATGTTGAAGCGATCTTGAATTATATATCATGAAAAATATGTATAAAGTTTATTTAAATCTTCTGCCTTACGGGTGGTTTGCTCATCAATGACGTCATCCACCAACACAATTCTATTTATAGTGAGATAATTTAATGTTTTTGTTTTACGAACGCAGCGCCACAGCTTTGTGTAGCTCAGACGCTGTTTTGTTGATCGTTGCACAATTTATTATAAAATATAAGCATATTTTTCATCACACAACTATATACATATCTACGTTTGTAGTATGTTAATGTAATTTTTAATGTAGCGCATTACAATAACGTAACACTAGAACATAACAAGAAAGCTTACATAGTCACTTTAATATACGTGGGTTTTTATACCCTGAACAGATAAGGGTAGTCCTTTAGCCTTATCCGTTTGTCTATTTTTGCAAAACTTTTTTACTTGACAATACATATACGTCTCTATATAATATATAGTTGCCATGGAAACTGAACTGATTTATTTAACAAGATATCTTCGCAATTGGATTACTGCTCAAGTTAGCGGTATAATCTCCGAACAAATTGTTCCGATCGGTCCACTATATATTATACAGTCTAATCGATTATAATTAAACCTTTGCAGGAGATGGTGGAGGGTATTATAGCTTCTGTATCGAACGAAATTAACGTTTTTTTTTTTTTTTGATAGTTTTGTTTGAGTTTTAAAATCACTCATAGCACTAAACCAAATAAAATACTATGATTTTAAATTTTAGATATTGGAATATAAAATCGTTTGTGTTTTCTTTTTGTCAAGCATTCGAAAAATTGTATATGTATATAAATTCATTTTTGAATATCTGTTTTTGTAAATTTTATTATTATTTTAATAAAGCCAAACATGACACGATCTAATTCTGTACAATCCAACATACACGTACATATATATATGCAATATAAACATACATTTACTCTTGTGCTCGATCTAAAATGAATTTGTGGTCTGTTACAGAAAAAATATGTTTCAGTAGGTATTCATTGAACATCTGCCAATTTATGAGTAATCTCCCCACAAGCAGAAGCCTCACTATGAGTATTCATATACACGCAGAACACAGAAAGCGTCTTTCTGACTTCTGTGCATGCACAAAACATATCTCTACATACATATGTAGGCATTATATGCCCTTTCAGAGCTTACGTATGGCAATAAATTATGTTGTAGCTTATGCTACGATTAAATACTTCAATTATATATCTTTCACGCTTGCCCCAATCGCTGCCACAACACACCGATATCGTGTGAGTTATATTTGCTACTTGCAATATGCTTTACGGTCACGCCATTACGTGCAGCACACGTTCATTTCCATTATTCTAGCACACCTTCAGGTTGCCCTGATTTACTTACCACACATTTAGTGGGCGAACAACTTTCAGTCTCAAAAGTGAAATCAGAACATTTTCATCAATTAATAAAAATTATTAAAATCATCTATTTAGTTGATTGGTGTTGATGGTGGTGATGCAATCATTTTAGATGTCTGTGAATTAAACTCGATTTTTTATCAAACACTGTGTAGTATTCGATAAATTACGGTGTACGTGGAAAAGTTCATAGTACAAATATATTTGAGTGCGCTGGAAAAGATATCCATATAATATATTATCTGTTACAACAAAACATCTAAATAGAAATAATTATATATGTGAGTAGTTGTACATATCATTATCAAGTATATAAAATAAAAAATGGCTTAATATATGTATGTATGCATAATCAGAAACGGATCCTAAAATGTTTAGAAAATGTTTTATGCTGACATCAACAACAACATCCGCGAAACAACTTGTGAAAGTACTGAAAGCTGCCGCGATTTAGTGAAAGTGTTTAGAATAATTGAATAACAAGCAAACATTTTGGATCAGATATTAATTTACGATTTTAATTGTTTTTTCATTTTGTTCAAAAACATATTTACTGTGCCCACTCTACTATTGGTTACAAGCCATGAAGGCATATCCAGCTTATCAGTTTTTTACAGCTTTATTTGCATACATGTGTATATACATATATGAGAATGCACGCAAAAATAATGTATGCCTTCAAAGCAGAAATAAATGTACGCTCAAGTTTAAGGTCAAAAAAGAGGAAGAAAGGAAACGATAACTTCGGTTATAATACCCTTTACTTGGGCATCTCTTGGGGAGAAAGGAACGTGTACAAAATTTCAGACTGATAGTCTCAGCTCATCATGCTGATGATATATCCACATATCTATTTAATATGGAGTTTTACGAACTTCGTGACAATCTTAATATACCCTGTTCAGGGTATAAATATAAGAATTTTATGTGCGACGTAATGAATCATGAATCATTGAACGCGAAAAGAACGACGAATCACATTTTTGATAAAAAAAAAGAGTTTCCATGACTTGAAATCGCTTACTGAGCCATACACTAGCTTAGTGTAAATTGAACATTGAAAGTGTACATATTAAAAATTGAAATAACTCAAGATGTCATCAAAAATGAAAATGTATTTCGAATGCAAATCTATTTCACTTAAATATTCCCATAATAATAATATACTTTTTTCATTCTCTCTTCTTTCAGAGTACAAGCAGCTGACATGTCGCTAGCTGCTATGCATTGTGCCCGCTGTGCGGACGGCTTCGAACCCAACGAGAAGATCGTCAACTCCAACGGTGAACTCTGGCATACACAATGTTTCGTGTAAGTTGCGAGATTTGCAAGTAAATTTATAAAAATATAAGATATAAACATTTCTAAAATAACTTTTCAGGTGTGCGCAATGCTTTCGCCCCTTCGAGGATGGCATCTTCTATGAATTCGAAGGACGCAAGTACTGTGAGCGTGATTTCCATGTACTCTTCGCACCGTGTTGCAATAAGTGCGGTGAATTCGTGATCGGGCGTGTTATCAAGGCGATGGGCGCTAGCTGGCATCCACAGTGCTTCCGTTGTCAAATGTGTGCCAAAGAGCTGGCCGATACCGGTTTCATACGCAATCAAAATCGTGCCTTATGCCATGAGTGCAATGCCAAAGTGAAGGCCGAGATAACGGGTCGTTATATGTGTCATAAGTGCCAGTAAGTTAAATGCAAACGCAGCCGCAAGCAATTGCATGCATTTTTGACGCATACATTTCTGTTGTGCCATTATATTTTTTGTTTTTATCAAACTGGTTTTTATTTGCAACTTATATGTATATATTTTCCTTTCAGTGGCGTCATTGACGATGCACCGTTGCGTTTCCGTGGCGAAGTCTACCATGGTTATCACTTTAATTGTACGTCGTGTGGCGTGGAATTGGACTCAACCGCGCGTGAAGTCAAGAGTCGACCCGGCTTAACGGCCAATGATATGGTAAAATTCCATAAATTGAACTGCAATATAAATTTAAATGTGTTAATTTGTTTCGAATTTTCATATATATTTTTAGAACGAATTATACTGCTTGCGCTGCCACGACAAGATGGGCATACCGATTTGCGGCGCTTGTCGTCGTCCGATCGAGGAGCGCGTGGTCACCGCTTTGGGCAAACATTGGCACGTCGAGGTGAGTTTGAAGACGCATTATTTTATATATGAAAACTGACTTTTTTATAATTTTTATTTACAGCACTTCGTATGCGCCAAATGTGAGAAGCCTTTCTTGGGCCATCGTCACTACGAGAAGCGTGGTTTAGCATACTGCGAAACACATTATCACCAATTGTTTGGCAATTTGTGCTTCGTTTGCAATCAAGTCATAGCTGGTGATGGTAAGTTTTATAATTTCTTTTGTTTTAACACAAAAACTTTTAATCACAATGTGTTTTTTTCACAGTGTTCACAGCGTTGAATAAGGCCTGGTGTGTGCACCATTTCGCTTGCTCCATATGCGATATGAAAATGACGCAGAAATCGAAATTCTATGAATATGATGAGAAGCCAGTTTGCAAGAAATGCTACGAACGTTTCCCCAACGAATTGAGGCAACGTTTGCGTAAAGCACATGAAATGTCTATGAAGAAGAACTTCTAAATGTCTGCGTGAAAACTGCTTATAACAATTAGAACAATACGTTGTGAATGCAACGTTCTAATACGCAATGATTACTATATGTAAAGTGAGGCCAAAAAAGTCATAAAGCAAAGCATAAATGATAATTAAAATTTTGAAGACTAACTAATCCGTTGGCCAGCCTTGGAAAATGCATTAACTAAGTGCCTGTAAACGATATTTTTTTGTATTTATAATACGGAACACTGTTATATTGCCATCATCGCCACTGTCAGAATTCAAAACACAAGCACAATATACATATATACATACATATTTATGTGTGCCTAGTAAAAGCAACAACTAATAGTCAATATTATTAACATGTACAGTAACTTTTTTTATTCAGAAGGCGGCAGTTTGCGCGTGCCGCTATATAGTTTGCATCGCGTGTTTAAAGCATACAGTTTACAAACAGCCTCCATAACAATTTTATTATATAAGTGTTTTGTAAATGCCAACATATCCGAATAAAATTGCATGTCTAATTATAAGGCGAAAATTTACTACTGCCAACCTCTCGACATCACTTTTAGTCTACATACAATTATAATATTCTGTGTTGTTTATATGTGTCAACGCTGTTGTGCCTTTTACTCAGCCTCCAACTTGAATAAGTAATTTTTATGAAGTTTAGTTTTATGGTTTTTTTTTTTTTTTTGTTTTGTGACATCGTAATATTTTCGACCCCTAGAGTGTCTGTTGTAATTTATGTAATAAATTTAAACTCTTTACTGCAGCTAAAATAATATTAAAAGTAGTGTACGCGATATTTGCTATAATATTTGTAAAGCATTTCGTACATTGATTTAACAATCATTACAATTAATTAGTATTTTGTGTTTATGTAATTATTTTTTATTTAAAATATCGTATCGTGTAATAATGTGTGTAATTGTTTATTTAAATGTATTTGCTAAAGCAAACCGATTTATATGTTGGAAATAATGTAATAGAAACAAGAATACAGCTGATTATAACAATGACTGCAGAATGTTTTATTTATTGTGTTATTTTATATTAAATATATTTCTATTAAAACTACTGGTAAATAAGAGTCGTAAAAGTAAGTTTTAAAAATATTTTCCCTGCTTTACATTAGCTGTTATCAACAGTGTTGCAAATTATTTGGTTAAAAATTTTTGGTTAAAAATTTTTGGATAAGAAATTAGATTTTAAATTTTTAACGGGTTTAATTGACAGTACAGTACCAACATCTTGCATGGAACATCCCAAAATTTGGGACTAAAAATTATTTTTTTTTTAATTTGTAATTATGATTTTGGGATTAAAAATTAATGTTTACTGAAAATTTAAATTTATTTAAAAACAAATTATTTTTATTAAACAAAAATTAAAAATTTAAAGTGGAATAAAAAAAAAAGTAAAATCTCATTTTCATTTGCTAGAATAACAAAAATAGTAGATCCCGATGTAGGCAAATGCGAAAAAGCAAAATTGTAAACAGCTTATTTTTGTTTTTTTTTTTTTGTTTTTTAATTACATACATAATAATAAGCTTGGAAAATTTAAATTTTTTTTTCAATAATTTTGTTTTTTAGTATATTATTGCAACCCTCATCAACACACATATGTACACAAGTACTTGGTTGAACAATCCGCTAAATATTTGCTTTTTAAATTGCTTTTTAACATCTAATTTAATGGAAGTAATACATATGTGTAAGCAAATGTAATAACAATGTACGCTCATTAAAAGCTTAATAATAAACATCACAAACTGAAGTAGGCAGACTCGATTGTGGTTATTGCAATTGTTAAATAAATTACGCTTAATTATAACATATTTCATATAAAATACAACAGCAGCAAACATTTAGACGAATATCAACATAAAATAGCATCAAATGTACACATACATAGATATAATATGTACATATCTAGCTAAACGTAACCAAGAATTCCAACTTGCAACTGTCTATAAACTGTTTGGACACACAAGGCTTACTTTTAATATTTTGTTCAATATTTTTATTTCATGCATGCTTATACTGTCAATTTCTGCAGTAAATCCTCCAATAATCCTACATCTCGTACCGCAATTAAACCATCTTTATTACATTTAGGATTCTCCACTTCTTCACTAACTTCCCGATAGCAAAGTGGTATTGGCTTGCACTCACTGATACTTCCTCGATAACTGTAAATGTCACCACCTAAAGAACGTAATATAGCTTGTGGCGCACAGGTATCCCATTTGAATGTGGAACCTTTGCTCAACAAATACAAATCGACCTCCCAGGTGATAACTTTTAGCGCTTTATGACCTGCACCAGCAGCAAATGCAAATTCATAACCTAGCTCCATAATGCGTTGGAGAATATCACCATTTTCCGAACTAGAGAATATGCCCAGTCTATTATCACGCGCCGGACGCTCAAATTGACAATTATTTGCTTGTAAATCCGGCAAGCATACGCCCCAAAATATCAACGAACGATATAGGTTCTCATCCAACTTATTGTGGAAGGGCTGTGAGACAACACCAATCACTGGTCTGCCATTCGTGCGATCGTAGACGCCCACCAGCACGGTTACACAGTCTAAGCCAGTTGAAGTAATGCCTGGAAAGTCGGTAAAAATGCTATCGCCAGATATATACTCAGCGGTGCCATCTGTGTATTAAATGTATTTTGTTATGCAAATTAATTTTTTATAGTAAACATATGCAAAACTTGCCGATTGGATCGATCCATATGCCCAAATTGCCATAGTCTAAATCCTCTGGTAATGTTGGTATTTCGCCCAAAAGTGCTTCTTCGTATATAACCTCGCGATGAACTTCATTGGCAAGCACTTCCGCCGCTTCAACTACAAGCAAAATAATAAATAGTTTGGTAAACTAATGTTAACAAAAAAGCAATATACCGTTTAGTATCGCCCCTAGACATTGCGCTGTTTCCTCAGCAGTTTCACTAACTGCAATAGTCACCGATTCGCCATCTGCATTGGTAAAATTTGGTGACTCTTCGCCATTAATAGCTTCGCGCATCGCAGGAAACTTGTGTAATGCATAAGTACACACAATTGTATAACATTTTAAATATGCAGATAATATTATGGACTTACCAACTCACCAATATCATGTTTGATAGTCTCTTGTATCAGAACATCTGCAAGTGTTTTGAAATCATGCTCGAAGCGCGCGTTCGCTTCCGGTCCGGTCTTTTCCTGCACTAATAACTTTAACAACGTCTCATTGGAGCGACACACACGCGCTATATTAGCGGCCTTTTCCGACGCATTGATGAGTTGCTGCACAAGATTTGGCTCCATATTTTTGATAATATTGGTTGTGGAATATGTATGGCAGTGTTTGTCGGATGAAAAGTTTGTTTTTTCTAAAATTTTATAGTTGTCTTAATTTAATTAGTGTTATAATATGCAGACGAAATTGTATAGATGTTGCTACTATCTCAGTCAAACACTTTTTTAATAATGCGAGAATTCGTAAGCGAATTTTTGTATGGCCTCTTCTTTTTCTTATTTTTTGTTTATAAAATATATATATTCACATTATCATGGATGTGTATAAAGATATACGGCACAGTGTTTCCTTTAATATAGCCCTGATTGCGTTCAATTATTGTACAAGACGTGCCTAATAAACTATTGCCTATTTTTAGGCAAGCTAACTAGTGTTATAAAATGCTCAAAGTATCACTCAATGTTAAAAAATATAGTTGCCAGTGTGATATTGAATTTTTCAATTTGCTGCAAATTAATTACATTTGCAGGTAGTCTAATATGCACACACCAACAAAAAAGTTATTCCAACTTTAAGTTACTACTAATAAATTTACACGAAATTTATTTCATATTGCCGTATACGCTTATTTGTTTTGTCTCTAATATTTAATTTTCTTTTATCCATATGTACAAAAGCATAGTGCTTTTAGTACATAAACATTATACCAAATGTTGTATAAAAATTATTTAACTTTACGTCAATCTGGCAATACTACATTGGGAAGTGTCTGATGGTTTTTACCCTACCTTTTATCAATTTTCTATTTACTTTTTGCTGTTGCGTTATCAATATATTTTCCTCGGTGTTTCTGTTTTTATACATACCTCCAAAAACCATGGAATTTGTATAATCAGCCCCCATTGTATAAATATAACAGAGAAAAAACAATGCAGCAACGCGCAAACGCCTCTTATCGCTCGTATTTATACAAGTCTAGGTGAAATTGTATGTGTTGGCGCTCTCGTGGCAAACACAGCGGTTGGGGCTATTATACAGTATATTAGAATTGGAGCTTCTGACTCCAGTTCTCATTTTGCTTTCGTCTACTGACAACGTCGCGTAAATCGTGTTCCTATTGCGTCGTTATTTGTCGGTAACGTCGGTGCAGTTGATTTTCTTTTGTCCAGTCGGTTGTCAGACGCACATCACATTCACTTTGCATCTTAATTTAAATATGTTTTTATGTAAAATTTATATGTATATTGCTTGAATATACATTTGTATACACAGTTGCTTAATCAAAAATTCCGCTACGTAAATGCAAGTAAATACATAACATCCGCTAAGCAGTGATATTAAGTTAATATGTGCTATGGGAAGTCACCGCCCACACAAATTATTTTCAATAGTACACCCACCACGCAAAGGCTAATCAATTTTATTGTGCAGTTTTAAAATCTATTTTTCATTGTGTGATGTTACGAATTTTCCCGTGATTTAATTTGAAACGTGACATTTGTATAGAATTTGTATCTGAAGCGTGATTTCAAATAATATTGAATAATTTAGATGTAAATTTACTTGTAAATTAACACTAAAAAATCGGTTGTGTCAACATTGCCTTCACATTGAAACGGATTTGCTGTTTGCGAGCGTGCCGAGGACGTATGAGCGACAGCGGAAGTGCAGGCTCTTTCAAGTGGGCATACGTGTGTCCGTGCGTCTAAGCGTCTCGAGTGTTTGCTCCACACACATTTTGTTTGGTGAACACACACTTGCAATCGACCCACCACCATAACCACCAATATTAAACAAACAACTTACTATACTGGCGTGGGAGTGCAATATCCCCCTAATAAATATTTGCATTTAAATCAAACTGAATTTTACTGCACGCACTGGAAAAAAAGCTAAAACATGGATTTGAAGTTCGTCAATGTCATTATATTGGGCTTCGGCTTTATGTTCGTATTCACGGCCTTCCAAACTATGGGTAACATTGAGGTAAGCATGTGTCGCAGTTGCTTCAAATAGGTTTTCATGCACAGATGTGCGCTCGTATACTTGTACTACATACAAAGATATGTACGTAACCATATCCTTGACTTTAATTGCGCGCATCCTTGGCATAAACGAAGGACGATGAATGTTGTCTGTTGTTGGCCATTGGTGCATACATATGGTTGCATGATGTGTGGGTGTTGTTACTGTCGAAGAAAATATAATGTAAAATCAACAAAAAAAAAATTTGAAACACTTGTTTAAACATACTATATATATATTTATTTATCTATCTAGGTATTGTATCTTTAAACGTAGTTTACAGAAGTTGGTATGCCATAACACGAAGGTCAAGGGGTCGATATAGAAATTACTAACCTTTCTGACATCTTTTTTTACAATGCCAAAACCGTCTTAACGTTTTCCGCCTCGCAAAGTCCATTAGTCATTAGTGGGCAGCATAAAATTATGCTACATACAGTTAGAACAAAAAATAAACAACCAAAGTGAATTGCGTGATTATGCACGCACGAGCAAACATTTGCGCCTACATGTATCTATGTATATAATGTGTCTATATATAACCTTTTTATTTAGAGGTACATATTTACAATTCCTGTTCATAAATGTAGTTACTCATAGCAAAAGGAGCGCCATGAACCCGTATTTTTATAATAGGATATTTGCTTGCGTAAATCGAAATGTGTGCGTGTGCATTTGAGTGGGTGGTTAGCAAGCAAGGCCAGCCTTGTCTGCCCATTTTTTGTCTGCTACAACAAATCCTTAGAAGTACAAGTGTACCATTATTTATTTATTTTATTGATGTTGTTCCTTCTTGATTCTGTGACCGAGTGAAAGTTGCATGTATTTACATATGCATGTACATAGTGGTAATTTCAATACAGTAATTGAATTCTAGACCTTTAATTTATTATTCTTGATTGAGTGGTTGTAGTCCGCAAATAAATTTCATATAAAATTAGCAAATAAGAACTTGAAAGTACTCTGAAATAAGAATGGGTTGCGTTGTGGGTTATATCCATATGTTAAATTTGAATATTTTTTTTTAATTTACATAGTTAAATTAAATTGTTTGAGATGTATGTATCATATCTACATACATACATTTCCAAATAAGGTGACATTTGAATTTAAACTGCGCGCGTCGAAGAATTTGGAGAATTATTATCTTTTTTTTTTAGGGTGGTAGTACTGTCAGTCACATTTATGTCAAAATATTCATTAGTCGATGTAGAAATTTGTTGAGCAAAGAATTTGCATAAAATGATCATTTCGCCAAAAACTCGATCCATATCGTTCCGCAACTACTGTATTCACCTGATCTGGCGCCGAGCGACTTCTGGCTGTTCACCAAGCTCAAAAGACCGCCCCGGGGACACCGTTTTTATATGAAGGCCATCCCGGAAAGTGACTACAACCAGTGTTTCGAAGATTGGAAAATCCGTTGGCATAATATACAACATGTAGTGGGGATTACTTTGAAGGGGATGCAATTGATTTGGAAGAATAAATAAAGAATTTTCAAAATAAATACAATGTCACCTTATTTTTTGGGCACAGGTACATATATATAAATTCGTAAAATTATTATAGTCATTTATATAAAAAGTTGGAACAATTGCGATTATATTGGCGCCGCGAGTGTACGGGCGTATAGAGGATGTCCTCAGGATTAAAAAATKCCACTTTATATAATTTATTTATTTATTTAACAAATTAACCCCAATCGGCAATATACTACAGTTACTTTTATAAGTAAAAGAAAAAAGAGAAAAAGTATAATAATAAGGGCAATTGTATTACAGTGATCAAATTAATGGTATGGAATGAGTTTGCCCTTTATATTATGGATGAATGAACTGAGGGAGCCTCCATAGAAATCGATGTTCTGGTGAAGTGAATTTACATGGTTACCAATCCTGTTGTGAGGTCCATGGAAGACGTAGTTTTTCTATGTCTTTGTTGTTTTAAGTTTCCGTGATTGTCTCAGCGAGAATGCCGTAGGAGCAAACTCAAAACTACCAAGAATCTCTGGGGCATCAATTAGGTTGTTAGCAAACAAAATGTTTCAAGTTTCGAGTGATCTCCGACTAAAGAAAGATCCTCCACTGCCGTGGTGATCATGTTGTTGTTGTTGTAGCAGTAGAATTCTGCCGAGTTGTCCTTGGCCGGATAAAAATCCGGGTCCGTTCCGGTTACGTAGACCCGACTGGCGTGGGAACGGAGGAAAACAACGTCTTTATTAGCAATTATTGTCCTTGCAATGACAAGTTGAATTTAACTAAGATTTTTGGTCGTGTTTGCTGGCAAGTAATACACTAAATTGGAAGACGTTTCTTGACGAACAGTTTGACGCATATTACAAAGCTCAAATAATATTCTATGTTTACAGTGTGGACCGGCGCAAGAAATTCATAGCGTGCCATAGCATGATAACTTCACCTTACTTTTTTATCACAGTGAAGTCTATTATGTATGTATGTATGTATGTACATATTCATTTCATAATTGATGAAGATGTCACACAATCCACACCTACATTTCCCTTATTTCCTAGTGCACTCATTACTACCTTATCATTAATATTTATTTTTTCCTTCACCTAAGATTGACCTAAATAGTAACTAATTATGCCATCGAATAGTATTTTGTGTTTCATTATTGCAGTTTTAATACATTTTTAAGTTTCCCAGTCACGCGAGGTGTGTTGTTATTGAAAAAAAAGTTTTTAGAACTATTTTTGGTTTCAAAATACCAAGCGTCTCATCTAGTATGTGGGGTGATTGAAAAATTCAAGTCAAAATTATTAAGAATAAAGATATACAAATATGTACGGCATAGATAAGTACAGCCTTAACAGGCTATATTAAGTATACCACGAAGTTTGTAGCAAACATAGGGAAACGCCAGAACCCTAGTTCCTACTTAAGAATAGTATTATAGCTGTGGTAAAACATAAGTTGAACACTTTTTTCTGTTGCTTCGGTGGTCTATTATGTCAACGGTATTTGAACATTTCTGTAGTTTGTATGCAAGTGGTCCATATATGCACCACCTAAGTTTATGTGTACTTTTATTAGCGTAAAACTAAAAATATTTAATGACACTAATTTTTGTTGTTGTAGTATCAATAAATTTTTGAGATACCACCTTGTTGAGCAATAATTTAAAATGCTTTTCGTTTAAAATATGGGGTAGGAAAATTTATTAAAAAAAAAATCAAAAGCTGTTTGCAATCGGATGCTTTGCTTATCAAATACGTATGTCATACACACGTACATCAAATGTTATTGTAATTATCGCCGCTTCGCGCTGCTGTACAAGGATATTAGCTAATTTCGATATGCCATAAATATATTATTTACAATCAATTAATAACCGTTATATTTACCCTGATATTGCTGCAAAATTCTGCCGCTACAAAAACAACCTTGATATTGCCTTATCAGAGTATTTCACGAGTATATACACATACACATGTATGTATGTAAGTATGTATGTACATTTTTGTAGAAAACAGTATATTTTATCAAATAATTATAAGCTTTTGTTAAGTACATTATTAAACATATTTATTTAATTAGGTAACTTTTATGAATTTAACATACAATTATTAAATACAATATAATATAATAATCGGCTTTATTGGCGATTTTGGGATTTTATAGTAAAAATTCTAATCTTACTATACATAAAAACAATTTCTTTTAAGTAAACACATAGACTTCTCGTACTTGAAGCAATTTATTAATTGTATATACAAATTATATTACAGATGATTACCATTTCATATGGTATATCCTTTCAGGAATATATTTTAACTTTAACTTGTGTATTACAGTTTATGTTACCGTTGATGCAATTGCAAAAATACTGAAGTCATTCGAATGTATTTGCTTATGTGAATTTGTATGTACATAAATAATGTTACCATTGAACGCAATCAAGGTCAATAAGCAATCCGGTATTTTTAAGCTACAAGTGCAAGCTTAATCATTCATAGTTTTGCCTTTTAAACATTAATAATATCGAACATGGAGAGGTGTTTGTAAATGCTATTTATTAACTTGCATTATTTACGTTCAAAGTAAACAGGACTTTTCAAAAGTATCAAAACTTCACGGATTTTTATTATTTTATGAACTAATATAAAGTTTCTGTGTTTTTTCTTTAAAAAAATAGGGAATCTCAAAATGAATCATCGTCTAAAACTTTTATTTATGATAAAAAATCAAATAAGAATATATTTAAAGAGTATAAAATATAAACAAAATTTATTTTCATAGCAAAAAATAACATAGCAATTAAGTCAAAATCATAAGAAAGAACTTCGAAGAGAAATTCGCTGGGTTATAAAATAATTATGACTGTATGAGTTGATAGCATACTTGAATACAGAACCTGTTATTAAATTATAAACTAAAATCGTTGTACGTACATATGTATATCTGTTTGTTAGTCTTTGCTTTAACCCACAGTTATTGTGTGACTTTAGGGTCGAGTAAAATTACAAAAAAATAAGTAAAAAATCCGGTTTCGATATAAAAAATTATAAGAAAATTTATTAAATAATAAAACAAATATTATATAATACCAGTGCATAAGCATGTAGAATGATTAAAAGGCGACTTAAAAACTTTCAATGTACGACAAAGCTACCGCTGAAAACCGCGCTTAAACCCACTCCCAATTATGGCTAATCTAAGTCTTAAACTTAGTAGATTATATAATTTTTTAATAAAAAATACTTTTCTTTATAATTCACTTGTGCCATTTACAGCATTATCTGGGCTGTGGGGCGTGTGCTTGCCTAAGATTGTGGCATTTGCTGTGTCGATCGTTGGCGAGTGAATGTAAAAATGAACGGCTCCAAGCGCCCAACTGGCTTGCAAGTCAATGAACGAAACCAAATTCCATGCACACACACACACACATACATATTTATCTGCTTGGATATGCTGTAATTATAATGATTTAAAACAACCTTCAGGCTTGTAACTAGCCATGCATATACACACACACATATACTCTCAATTATTATCATTACAGCGTAGCTTTGGTTTGAAATCACATTTTTGGCTTTTGATTTTGCTGCAATAACTGCACTTTGTACCGCATGCACAGAGAAAAATTTCCGCAATTAATATGCATAAATATTTTTCCTTTAGTAGCCTTTGCTGCCGCTTCGTTGGCTGAAAAGCTTCACAAGCTGCCATTTGCTCAAAAACATACACACATATGTATATGTATTTTTGACTGTGCTAAGCCAAGCGTGGTGCAATTACGAACAGAAATTACGGTAAATTTTTACCGCTAACCGGATTCTTTAGTCTAAAGCTACATATGTAGGATACATATTACCACAAGTATTAGTATGTAAGTAACTGTAAGGGGCTCACCTTGTGTGAAATTAAAAAAAAATAGTATATTAATTTCATATTTCGCTGGGTTATATGTATCTCTAAAAATAATATACTCAAATGATAACTCAATACCTCGAAGAGTTTTTCAGTTACAGTCTTCCAAAGGGTTACCGCTCGGTTCGGTCAGCATCGTTAGATTATCTTTAAACCCGTTTTTCTTAAAGTTACATTTTCTACATTTACTCTAGTGATTACTAGGAGACAAATGATCCGATCACTATCAAATTTTCTCTGCATACAAGAGGTAATCCAATACTTTTTCAAAGAAAAAACACATAAACTTCAAATTTAATGGGGAATGTTTATTATAATTCGAAAGAACATTATTTGGCATTTATTTTTTGAAGATTATTATTATATGTCTCAGATGGTTCATCCGTTGAGTCAAATTTTCGATAACTCGTTCGAGCATATTGACTTCCCTATAAGAAGTCTAACGATGTGATATCACATGATCTTGATGACCAATCGAAAGGCCCAACATGTGAAATTATCTGCTTACTGAAGTCTTCTCTCAAAAAATAAATCCATTGATTGATGCGATGAGAGGTGCCGTCTTATTGAAACCAAATATCCTGAACTTGAATTTCAGACATCAAATAGTCGGTTATCATGGCGCGCCATTGACGGTAACTTTGTCAAAATTTGGCTCGAAAACGTCGAACGTTACTTAAAAGTTTTAAGTAACGCAACGGACCTGCGCTGTAAGCTTTCCAAGTGATATCCCTTTAGGATCGACCTTTTAATTTTACCTAACCTAGGCTGTCCTAATAAAAGTGGTTAGCTTTTGACTTTCTTCATTAGTGGACTAAAAACATGTTAATGACTTTAGCTTCATTTTCCTTCCCGCACACTTTCCTTTGTAAGTTTATGAACTTAAGTGCAAAGCTTTTGAAATGTCAACAAACAAAATTTTTAATGGCAAACAAGTCATAGAAAATTCCCAAATTCTTCGTTTACTGTTTTGCCGAAAATTGCTTCATAAATAAATAAATATTAAATATGTATTTACATACATATATTCCTGTATGTAACATACAAATGTACACGTGCTCAGCGCGTAAAAGATTCACGGTCACCGAGAAAGAGAAAGCAATAACATATGTCTAACGTGGGACTCACATGTGCACACTATAAATATTTATCAGTTAGTCAAATATACATACATATACCGACATTTGACTGCTTAAAATTCAGGTTTAATTTTTGCAGCACGTTGGAATTCGCGTTGCGGGTTTAACAGTTTTTTTTCGTATTTTTTAGTCTTGTGCACATAACTACTTTTACTACATCCTCACACACATACATAGTATGTATATTATAAAAGAAGTTTGAATTTTTTTTTTTGTTTTTGTGTAATATTGCTGTCGAACTGGTTTTTGTTTCGTCAAAGTGGGTGTGTAACTCTATTTGCCTCTAGCCATTCACATTTATGAATGCGCTTGTGTACACCAGTATAACTATGTAACCGAGTGTGCTAGACATTAGGTCGGTTCCATTAGTACCGAGAAATTAATTTCAATATATAAAAAGGTTAATATTATTTATCAAAGTGGTATCCACTTGTGAATTGGAAAAAGTCGCTTTTTTGCGTATATGTCGAATGTAGTTATATATATTTGAGATTATTTTCCGAAAATTTGAAGTTGGTCTAGAAAATTTACACATAAAATATATTTACATTTTTCGAAACGCTGTTTTTTGAGTCGGTGACGAAAATTCCAAAACGGCTGGACCAATCGGCTTTTCATGGTTTTTGGATTTGAAATAATTTTAAGCAGAAAAATCTACCTCACCGCCAGACACACTTTTTCAAAGGTCTTGCGATGAAACGGGATGGAATTCAGTACGATCATTACATGTAGTACAAAGTCTGTTAAGTTTGAAGTCAAATGTCCAAGCAGAATCTAGAAGAAATGTTATAAAATCAAGTTTTGAGGAGTAAAATGCTATAAAGTATAGATTTTATCCTTTATTATTCCCTTTATTTAAATCGATTATTATAAAATCTTCATATTTTATAATTTTTAGAATCAGTCTAAAGAAAATCATTTTCGGGACAGGTCTAGATATCAGGCTTTATATTATATATCTGATTATTTTTGGAATAGTATTAAAAATAAGCATTAATAACACATGATTACTAATTAAAATAATATTTGCCAAAATTGCTTAATCTTTTTTCTCTTAAAAGAACCGGGCCGCCCTAATGTGCATTTTTACACTTGCTCGCATAAGCATAAACGTAAACTCAAACTCGCCACAACAAGTAGCAGCAGCAGCAGCAGAGACGAGCCCACCAAAAATATTTGTTTTCTGCATTTGGAAATAATAACGAAGTCAAAGATCAGTAGTCAACCACTCAGTCGTAATACTGCCATTCACTTTGGCTTGGATTGCGATTGTTATTTATTTATTGTTATAGTGCAAATGTCCATATTTCCTATCTCTATTCATATAGAAAAGTAAATGAAACAGAAGAACAAAAGTTCTACTTAGAATTCTTAAGTTTATAATTTATTGGTGATTCTTCCGTACTCTTCAGCAGATTTCATTTTCAATGGCTTTCTAATTTGGTTATTCGAACTGTGATGAATTAAAAAACAAAATTTACTGTATCAATTGTTTTCCAATTTTAAGGGTATATTGTAAAAGGAGATCCCTTCCGACGTTCTCTACTTTTTTGAATTAAACTTCAAGTTTAATGGCGAATCTTTACTTATCATCATTCAAAAGAAAATTCTTTGGCATTTATTTTATCTCTTTCAAATGTTGACAGCGGCGGTCCATCCGTTCTGCTCACCGAAGTGTTCTCTCAATAAATCCAATGATTGATAAGATGTATGGGAAGTGGCGCCGTCTTGTTGAAACCAAATGTCGACGGGATCAAGAGCTTTAATTTCAGGCATCAAATAGTCGGTTGTCAGGGCGTGATAACGAAAATATATGGACCGATGATTGCACCGACCCACAAATCAGACTAAGCCATTGTTTTTTCTTGTGTACATCCCCTTTGAGCCTACACGGCTACATTTCCTGAATAAGCTTTATTTTGTATACTTTCAACTTAAGATTTCGACGTAAAATGCCGTTCCATACTTAAGTCCAAGTTACAGCCATAGGCGCAGAATCATTCCATAATGAAACTGAACAAAAATAACATGACATCTTGACACTTACGCGTCAAAAAAACTATTAAAAGTGTATCTCTCCTTGGATCACCCGTTATTTATATGCACATATTTTAAGAAAACACAGAAGAATGTTTGAATAAAAAATTTAATATTTTTCGAGTTGCATGCGATCTTGGATGGCTAAAATACAGTGATTAATTTTTAAAATAATTCCCCTTAGGCGTGTCTTTAAGCTTATATTTAGTACTCTACAAAGCGACATCGCAATGAAAACACGATTGTGTTCACCGGGCAAGTTAACACAACTGTCAAATAATAATTGTTTTAGCAAAATATTGCTTGTCTCGGGTAATTTATCTGCTTAAACTTGGTGTTATACTAAGTGTGCTTTTTATAGAAGATACCCCCATTAAAATTAAAATGATTGTAACCGATATTATTCGGTATTGTTTAGTTAACATCAACACGTTCTGGCTGGAATGTTTGATGTTTTCAAAAAACAATTAGAATAAAACTTCTTAAATATAATGTTCGGTTTTCCGTCCGTTCACCAAGCAACCTTACTTTTATAATAACAGTAATTTTACCTTTGGCCTTTTTAAGTTGATTAATTCTTTCGTTGCTTTATGATATACTTTGTTTTCATACTTGATTCGTTGTCTACTTTAGTCTTTTCGAGCGCAAGCGTGCAATATTTGGAACAAAAGTATTGGCTTGCGGTAAAATGCACAGCGCAATAGTGTCGATATATGTAAATGAAATTGAAACGTCAACAAACTATATACTATACATATAGATATGTATGTGAAGTTATAAAATGTTGGTAATAGATGTAAGTCAGGAAATCGAGTTGCTTTGGACAATCCGATGAGTAATAACGAATTTGTATAAGCATTTTTGGAATTCGGTTTTGATGCATCAAGCGAATCATATCATAATATTTGTGTGGTATTTTTCATAACCACTGACCAATAACCAAAGTGCGCAAATCAACTCACAATTTCTCATAAATATTTTTTATTTTATATTTTTTTTATTATGAATATTATATTTAAATTGTTTTGTTATTTTTACATGAATTTTTGTGTATGTCGGATGTTTCACACTTCATTATTTTCATATTTTGCTTTTCAAGTGAAGTGTCGAATGCTCTCTGCAACAATTAAATATTTCTCCATTTTGTAAGCAATTTGACACAATTTTTGCTAAGGTGTTGCTGTTTAGCTGTATCTCCGAAACTATTACTCGTATTAACTTGAAAATTTGGGACAATACTAGAGGTATTGTGGAATTTAATAAAACAATAAATACATTTTTGAATCCCGTAAACCCATGTAACCCCTTGAGGTCGTGAAGTTTTCGAAAACTTGCCTCATGCAAGTCGTTCATCCAGCTCTAATAATGACGATAATATCATATATATATATATAAAGAAGAAGAGCTAAAAAATGACGGTTGGCATCAGAGAGGATCTTAACATCATGACTTAACACATTTTGGTTCCATTTGGTTTCATTCCAAAAGACTTAACAATGAGGGTTTACGAATAAAATGTCGAAACTGTGCGGTGATCTAACTAAAGACGTTCCAAAACCGAAACCCACTGTAGGCTATTTTAAGTCTTATAAAAAGCCTATTTAAAGTGTTTAGAATTTAAAGTTATTTAAATACGTGGGAGTGTGTTCGTTTGTCTCTGACTTGTCCTATAGTATTACATTAGTATCCTACAGACTTATATTCTATACCTAGGCTTTCTGAATCTGGTAAACAAAACATGTAGAGCATTTTAAGCTACTTACAAGGCAACCACTTTGAGCAGAAATTTTTATGAGCATATCATCAATAAATTCAATTTTAAAAAGTTTTGAGCTTGTAGCTTATTCCAAAGATAGTTTTGAACTTTTGAACCTAAACTAAAAATTTAATTAATACTGGAAAAAGTTGTGTTGAACTCAAGAGATCAATTACGTTATGAAATTAGCAGTTTAATAGTGGATAGTGGAGCCCAGACAATTACACTAATAAAATTCGTCAACGCTAACGTAGTTATAATA